>NW_021133593.1:0-720 GCF_004193835.3 Ostrinia furnacalis | reverse complement strand
GAAGCCAGAGTCCCGCTCCAGTCATTCAGTGAAGTTCCAGAAACGAATCGGTCCTATTCATAATTAATTATTGGTTTGGGTTAGGTTAGAACTGTGACCACAACGCACCAGCCGAGCGAGCGAAGCCAGAGTCCCGCTCCAGTCATTCAGTCAAGTTTCAGAAACGAATCGGTCCTATTCATAATTAATGGTTTAGGTTAGGTTAGAACTGTGACCACAACGCGCGAGCCGAGCGAGCGAAGCCAGAGTCCCGGTCCAGTCATTCAGTCAAGTTCCAGATCGGTCTATTCATTATTATTGGTTTAGGTTAGGTTAGAACTGTGGCCTTACGTTTCATTCGCGAAGAACGTACTTCTGTACGTAGTATTTATTATTATTCTATGGTATGAGTGAAAATAATATGGTAATGTTTAGGAATAAAAGTGTTATGATAAAAAACAGTAGGAGTTTAAATATATTTCGTTCGTTCGTTTCAGCCAAATGACGTCCACTGCTGGACAAAGGCCTCCCCCAAGGATTTATTTAAATATATTTACATAAATGATATTATTAATTACAATTTTCGGAAACATGAGTGTTATGAACATCGCCGGTAGCACTACAAATAGTATGAATGAAAACTTTAGGATGAAAAATTTTAGGAAGAGTGATCATTCGGATTTAAAATCGTTAGGAAGAACAATTTCGGGTAAATAACTTTAGGTGAGCCAATATGGACCC
>NW_021133592.1:0-786 GCF_004193835.3 Ostrinia furnacalis | reverse complement strand
CCTTCGTTTCAGCCAAATGACGTCCACTGCTGGACAAAGGCCTCCCCCAAGGTTTTCCACAATGAACGGTCCTGCGCTGCCCGCATCCAGGCTCTTCCCGCGACCTTTAGCAGATCGTCGGTCCACCTAGTAGGAGGCCTGCCTTTCATAGAACATTTCCTTAGTACGACTGAATCGCGACTAACCTAGCTACGCGGCCGATATTCGTTTCTGGGCATATCGCGGAGACACGCGCCACGCCCCCGTTTCACATCTATTCCCTTCTATGATCTGAGGTCCCAACCAATATTTAAGCGCCAGGTATCCTGTAAAATTATACGACCCTGAATTGTGAAAGGCGATAAAAATCCAAAAATATCAAATATTGACATTATAACCTGTAACATAAGACGTTTTGTAGGCCTCTCTTTCCCCTGAATAACAGTTTCCGGGATTCGTTTCAGGGTCAGATCGAATCCTAACTTGTCTTCCTTAGGAAACCATATTAAACCAAGAGTGCGTTCGCCATTGTACTGCTCTTGGTCCAAGTCATAATGAACAGCAGTTTGATTTACAGTTTCGTTTGGCAAAAGACAATGCCGGAAATTGGCGTCTTTTTTTTTTCGCGCGGCCATCGACCAAACTTTGTTTTTTGATTACAAAATAGTGTAATAAACCAAACTTATTATGACATGTATACCTCTAAACTCAGTCTGAACTGAGTTACGAGCATTAGAAGTTTGATGATTTTCATACTAGATTTGCTTTTTCCGCGCAAGTTTTGTAAGAAATTGCAACAAAATAGTG
>NW_021133591.1:148431-277699 GCF_004193835.3 Ostrinia furnacalis | reverse complement strand
ACGGTATAACCGGAAAACCGAAAAAACGCCGCTTTCGGGGGCCCTCACCACTTAAGCACAACTCCGTCGAAGTCGAAAACTTAGGAGAGTCTTAATGGGCAACCAATGAAGCCATTAATGCAAAAAAATCTTTTGTAGGAATTATTTCCGATTTAATCAATTTTTGTGTTTAATTCTACTGGCCTATTAATGACAATAAGTAAGGTACTAACAAAAACTTTATTAATTACGAGTTAAACTCGGCTTGCTGTGCACTAATAATAGATACAAATAACTATTGTTGGTAAATTGTAAACCTTTATGGAAACTTACAAACGCTAAAGATTTCCTTTACTAGACCTATTTGTAGAAGACGAAATCATAATAAATTCTAACAAAGTAATAAACCGTCCGTCCTCACTCGTAGGAAAGTTCCTAGCGCGTTTTAGGTCAACGCATTCGTGACGCAAAATCGTCCGCCACTCCGCTAATGTTGACACAAATACTTGAATCCGTAATAAAATCTATTTAGCACAGTAATGTTCCGTTCATTCCTAAAATTCCTACTTTTTGAATATTCTTTATATAAAATGCATCATAATAGAGATCAATAAGCGGGTATTCTTGGCACAGTAAGTACCTACCTACCTACCTACCTACCTACACTTAGTAACTTTCTAAATTAAAACTCCCCAAACACAAAAATGTAAACTAGGCAGGTAAATAGAAAATTAACACACCTAACTGTTGTAGTAAGTTATTATTTTTTCAATTGATTTTTTTGTTGTAATGTAACTACCTATACAACAAAAAAATCAACAAAGAAAGGTCCAATAATTTTAAAGAACATAATGCGAGAGAAAAAGGCCTAACGACAATTATTATATTTATTATAGTGCCAAAATTTATCACCTGTTACGTCAACTATGCAGAATGAGATCTCACATAATATTTACCGTGTAATTTTGGGACTTGTTAGACAGACTTAGCTAACAAAGTACGTCATTACTAGACATCGGATTATATGCACTATCAAAATGCCAAAATATGCATGCAAATATGCACTAAAAAAGGGCGAAATATGCACAAAATATGCACAATCAAAAAAACATTATTAGAATTAACTTTATTTTCACAATACATAATTAATTAATTATATAGGTACTTATTGGTTGTAATTCTTGTGACAATATACAATAACATATTTTTCAAGGTTTTCTGGCGCAAATTTGTGACGATATGCTGAAAATGACCTTTCAACGTCCACTGACGTTACCGGACAGAACTTNACCCCCCCCTTCCCCCCGTATGAAGGTTACTTTTTATTCAAAAAGGTTACATTTTTTTATATTTCTGGTAATTTCTCTGGCAACACTGGTATGGATCGCTCTCAATGCGTTCTCGCAGTGCGTGCGAGGGCGATGTGTTGATGTTTGGCGTGGGGACGGCGGCGAAGTATAACACGTCTAACACGTATAAATACTAAAATAAGCACTGTCAATGAAAAAGTACCAAAATATGCAATAACGCTATAAAAATAGCATTATATGCGTTTGCATATGCAATAATGCAAATGCATATAATCCGATGTCTAGTCATTACATTGTGTCACAAATCACAAATACGTTACTTGCAAGACTTTTAAATAGTTCAAGGTTTACTCTGAGAACTATGCTATTAATATCGTCAACATTGAAAAAACAGTTGTGGCTATTTCACATAGAAATGATAATGACTTTTAACTCTGTCTGTTATTGTTTATATCATTTCCATTTCAATGCATAATAAACGCGGAAAATATAAAAGACCAGTGACTTTAGCATACTACAATGTAAACGTAATTATGTACATTAAAATTACCTATACGGGCTGATTGAATATAACTACAGTTACCAATAACAAGGAATTAAAAAGACATAAAAAATGCATTATGGACATTATGGTTTTCCTTGAAAATACCTAGACCCAATTGGCTAAGGACGTGACGAAGGGCGTGCGATGTCGTGACAGGATTGCAGCACATTGCAGGAACTTAAAACTGCATTATTTGCATACGTACCGGCCAGAGGTCGCCATTAAAACGTACCTCAATGAAAGGATGTATTTTTCCTATAAAATACGCACGTGCGTGAGTGCGGTAATGAGTGGATGATAATTTATGCAGTGAATTTTGCAGTTTCATGGTGACGCAATTCAAGTATTTCTAACAAAAAATAACATGGCAAATTAACATTTCATTTGTCTCTAAAATAAGTTTTTTATCTGCTTAAGACTTCAGTATTTAATGATTTCAATGTAAATGATGTCGGTTTTAGTTTTACTAAAACATTGGTTTTATTTATGAACCGTCTTAAGAATACCTAATTAATTACCTATGAGCCTATGTACAATCTAAAAGATAATTTACAAACTCCTTTAAAAACCAAAAAGAAAACTATGCCGTAAGTAGCTAAAGTATTTCTTACAAATTATGCAATTCACATTGCATAAATTGTGGTGGCCGCCTGGAATAACTATAGTGAAAGTGCGTTAACATCAGCAGCGTCTGTGCTGAAACGGGTTAGGTATTCTAAAACAGATCTTATTACCGGGCTATAAAAATCATGGTGATTGTAAGCGATGAACTTTCGAACTCTTATTTACATGCGCGCGAGCCGATTACATTTCATTCATCGTTAATCAGTTGGTAACGCGACCAGTAGGGTGACAATGGTTACAATTTCCAGAGAGCATTCCAGGAAATACACTATGTACTTAAATCCAAAACCTAATATTTACTCTAATTGTATTAAATTATAAGAAAAAATATATAAAAAGACTGAATACAACACTAATATTGGATTAAGAATAATATGCACAGGATGTAAGTTAAGCGCGAATGGTCAATTTGCATTTTTCTGAATTTTTTAATGTATTAGTTTAGAACTTTTATTGTTCAGAAAAATGAATTATAAAATTAATATGAGTGGTTGATTATCATCTGGTTCAAATTGTTTTGTCTCTTATAATAACTGTGTCATAAGTTCATAACATCTTTAATGGAACGATGTCAATGATAAAACGGGCGAGACAACTATGTAATAAATGACAGGCGCATAAAACAAGAATGCATAAAGAAATAATGCAATAAATGAACAGAGCGTTGTGCTTTACGAAGTTGGCCTTTAACCCGTATCTTTCCTACGCCTGGTTGCACAAACTCTGATATATTATTTTCAATTACGCCAATCCTCAGATAAAATAACACTGATAATTTAGACAAGGAAGCCAGTGTTTCAAAGCGCATGGTTCGGTTTCGATACTCGCAACCTGATTAAATTACGCAAAATGATTTATTTAATGATAAACAGTTCAATGAATCTGTTATTAATTTATAGTTATCGAACTCAATAACAACAATTATGTTACAATCTAGATTGTTAACGACGTAACGAGAATTCCAAGGGAACATAGATGCCTTCTGATTCTGAACGTAAGAAGTACTATCAATCACTGACATAATTTGTGATCTAGGAAATAACATAAATATCTTTTTTTTTTTTTTTTTTTTTATGTGATAGGAGGCAAACGAGCAAACGGATCACCTGATGGTAAGTGATTACCGTCGCCCATAGACACCCGCAGACCCAGGGGCGTTACAGGGCGCTACTTGTGTTATAATTCACCTTGGATTACTCGATTAAATATGTGATAAAGAATAAAGATACATGTGTATTTTGCGGAAGAACATTTGAACAAGGGTCTGATTTATACTATAAAATGAGGAAATCAATACGTATTTTTGCGAATACCAAACGCTGATCAATAATTATAATATATTGGACGATAAAACATGCAAAAATGATTGCCGAGTAATTAAATCCCCTGTAATCTTAACCTTGCGTGTACCGACTGGTTCAGACTTGCCATGATAATAATCACGTGACTACCCGCCCCACACAAAAATAACACTACACCTCATTTCTCGGAACTGGTTAACCGCAGTGCATAGCAACCGTTGCGCAAGGTTAAAACGCGCGGTCAAGTTATATGTACCGGCCAATGGGCGCCCGCCATTGCCGTGACGTCAGCGACCACGCCTGCGCGCGCCTCCGCGCTGCGTAATATCGCTTTCATGCATTGCGAACTGCGAAACGTATACGCAGCAAGCGATAACAATTGAACTGTTTGTGAACAAGCCCTCTTGACGTCGATCGAGAACTGATAGTGAGCCAAAATGTTCACAATAATCTAGAGTCAAGGCAACCGCATTATTAAAACTTATTGCGACTGTGTAATTGGCAATTTGCAAACCAAGAACGACGTCATCTCTATTGTCTATAAACTTGTTTATGATTCAATGGGCTTTCAATTCGTTTCAATTAAAGGGGTTCATCCGAATACCAAGTTAATATTCAGTAAATTGGTATGAAAAGTAATTTATCATTATTAAAAAACTTACCCATCATGTTGGACATGAATTTAGATCTGTCCATGGGAGGAATCCATTTGGAGGCCATTGGGAGTATGGCGGGCCACGTTGCTCCTAGCAAGAAGCCGAGGACTACCCTCACAGCTATCGCCCATCCGAAACCCAAGCTGGCAGCAGTCGGCGTGAAGAGTGTGAGCAAACTTGCGAGCAGCGTACTGTAGCCAAATACTCGCCTGTAGAAGAAAACCCCATTTAAAAAAAATAATAGTGCTGCAAACATTTTTTCGTGGCATTGACAAGGCTTCCAGATTGAGACGTACCAAGGCTTGCATTCTCAATATCAATATATCAGTCAGTCTAGACTCGAGGTTTGATTTGTAAAAAAGGCATCTTTTCATCCCATGATTATGCCTTTTATAATTAACCTTGCACATCTAAGTATGAGTTAGCATTCTTTTACAAAAATATAGGAATTTCGAAGCAAGAATCTCTAAACATTAAAAAGTTGCTGTGAAACTGCTCATATAACTGAAGTAAACCAAACCGTCAAGTTAAAAAAAACAATGTTCACGTCACCACCGCCCACATCGGCCCACAAAATCCGTCACGCCAGCGTTTCGCGAACGCACGCAGGTCCTCGCTAAACGATAAGGCTAATAAATCCGCTCCCGCGCATACAACCCGCATGATCGCGTCGAGAATGTTCCGCATGAATCATCTCCAGGCATGGTAACACGATAATCTGTCATCCGTTGAATACGCTTTTTCATTAACCGTGACAGTTAAATATTTCGAATTTGATTTACTGCACGAAGATTTTCAGATAAACGCAATTTCAATTACGCATTGTAATTGCTTGCATTCTTCATGCAATGTGCCCACAATGATAAGAAAAGAGAATAACAAATTCTACAAGACATTAAAGTGTAGTTGACCTATTTCATTCGAGTCGACAATGTGACATTCGTAAACCAGTAGGTTACTGCTGAAATGTCATTTGAACAGTTAAAATTAAACGAATGGAAATATCAAACGATTAACAAAGCCGACTAAAAAATCCAAGCTAGAAATCTATCTTTGTCTATTTACAATCATAGAACAGCGTGGCTATTCTTGTTCTATACTAGTTAGATGATAAACAGGCTTGCGTTGTGATTTAGTATTATTGGTACTGACTGCTGATAAACGTAATTAATTATGTGGGTTCAAACTGAAGGCAAGGACCAAAACTAAGCAATAGGCCTCGTTGACTCGTCTCGACCTCTTTATTAACAGTCTTCTAGAAAGTTCGGCGTAGAAACGGACACACGGACTATGTGCAACGAGCATGTACTTACGTACAACAGTTGTACATAATACATTATACTTACTCCACAATATTGAAACGTTAAAAAACCCAAATATTTTCCAAATGATCGATTCGTTATGGGGTATTATTAAACTCATCTTGGGAACAATATTTATTGCGGTCCAAAATTCTTCCTTTAATTATGTAGGGTCAATGACAGCCCGACTGGTTCTCATGAAATACGAATCGCATGGTCACTTTTCAAACGTCGAATGCAACAATTCATATAATTAAACGGAGGTGGGGCATTTTGGTTTTATTCTTTTTAAATCGCTGGCGTTCCGTAAGGGAGGTTATTCACCAGAACTGGATACCTGGCTCAAAGACTTGTTGTTGTTACTGACGAATAAACAGCACGCATTTTTTCGTCTGAGGGTACACAATGCTACTATTGTTTACGGCCTTAGCCGGCAGACACTCATTGTTGGGCGTCAACCGGATGCAGTGGAGATTTAACTAAGCAAAAAATTGTTGCTATGTTGCAGGCAGTCAAATAAGCAGTAACTTAATAGCGCCTTTTCCGTGTTTAATCATAAACTTGTGCCTTTTTATGATAGTTGAATAATGACGAGAATCCACATCAGAACATGTTTACAAATAGAAACTTTATGGGTAAGAATTTAACATCAACTTACCGAGCCCCAACAATTTCTGCTAGTCGACCGCCTGGTAGTTCTGTGAGCACGTAACCCCAGAAGAAGCATCCGAGCAAATGGTTCTTTTGTTTCGTGTCCCAGTGATAGCGGGTTTGTTCTATGTGCTCTGGATGCTACACAGAAAATAAATCTAGGTTAGAAAATTATTCAGGAAAACATAATTATAAATTAATGAGAACAGGATAATGAATTACTATCTAAAATCGGACCCGCAACATACCGCACAATCAGCCCAAATATAGTCAATGTTTTAACAAGTTTATTTGTTAGCAACTTAAAATGCAAATACTTTCCGATAGCCTAATGAAGATATCCAAGTAAATTGTTCACGCACGTTTTGATACATACTTTGTTTGCCAAATTGGGTTTTTTGGTAACCAATTAGGTATGTGCACGTGCATTCGTAATTGGTTCTTTATCAAACAATTGCATTTTATTATGTTCCTTTTTCACTTCTAAAGGTCATCATTTGCAGATAACAGAAACATGAATATTTAAAAGGGGTTTCAGAAGGTCCGATCTGAATCCGTGAAAACACGATTCGAATTAGTCGTAGAAATGTTCTCATCGTAGTTTACGTACTGGATCCGATATCCGACATCTGATTAGTTTTCAAGATCCTTAATTTGACGGATTCAGATCTGACGCAAAGAACCGGTCTTCCTATTATTTCTAAAGACAAATCTTACCTCTGTGACGTTTAGCATATCATGTGTAGCATTGACTACTGCAGTGACGTTGTCCTTTTCGTCGTAGATCATTTCGACAATCGCAATGGTGAGGTTCACTCGGAGGGCGTAGTTGAGCATGAAGCCCAGGAGGACCATGATGTTCAACACTTGGACGCATGTTAGACACCCTGCAACAATTTTTATTGTTTAACACACTATTGATGACGTCAATTTGGCTGCTTAGTAAAAAGTAACTAGCCTAAACTTTATCAGGGGCTTCAAATTATTGCAAAAACAGATTTACGTCTGCAAATGGACATGCGGCAGCTATTTGCTACAAAACCAGACTTGACCAAAAATAACCCCATAAAAATACAAAAGAAAAAATGGCGAGAGGACAAAAATTCCAACTTGCTTGTCCGATCAATACAATCCGTATCTTACCGGAAAGCAAATGACAATTTCTAGGTAGTCTCACACACTCTCACTTGCAACAATCGCTCGACAACCGTGAGTCACCAGAAGGCACGCATCAGCAATGAACACCATTGAATTAAACGACTTTAGAATAAATCGATTAAGTCACAACATCCTAATTCCAGTCTATATGGCTACGTTTAAACATGAAATACATACCTACTAATTTTATTATTTTCTATACTATCAAGTATAAAAAAAAATCCAAGAAGACATTCCAGAATCCAGATCACCCCGTATTAGTCTCGATAATCCCGATTAAGTCCCAAATCATGGTTAGTTGACATAGAAGTCAATGAAACCCATTTCACACGCACACCGTGGTCGGACAGTTAGTTTTGTTATTGTAACGCGATCATTGGCGAGACTCGTCAACAGTTCAACATTCGTGTGCAACATCACCGCAACATGAGCGGAGTGGGAAAAACATTTCTACCTATTTGGCAAATTATACGTCTAACAAATTATTTACAATCAGATACGTGCACGAAGGAAGAAATGACGAACCAGAACCATTTTCTCAAAGGGTTAGGATCTTAGGATTGAGGAATCTTACAGAAGAATTATTTTTATTTATTTATTTACACTTTTGCACATATATAACTGTACAGTGGCGGACTTAATGCCAGGTGGCATTATCTGCCAGTCAACCACAGGTCGAGCAGAGAGACTAAGACTAAGAGAATTATGAATTCGACTATTCTGAAAATTACCATCATAGCTACCTACCTAGGTATAAGATAAGATCATCATCAGAAGGAATAATACCCTACCTAATAGCAGACTTACGCATATTCTTTGATCTGACATTCGTGATGATCATACAAGCAACCTATCGTTACACAAATAATTACCAATAACTACTAGGAATTAGATAAATCGCAGTATTTCCACATGTGTTTGACGTCAATACCATCAATATCAATACTAGCTACCAGAAAATAGATTCGCCACTCAAGAGGCTTCGTCTCACGGTGTGCAACCGGAAAAACAATCCTCATGCGTTGATTTTTATAAATAGAGCAAATTGGGCACACCTTAATAAAGCTTGAACCACACCAACGCGTGCAGATCGCCATCGCCTCGCGGCGCGATCAAAGGCCAACGACAACAGTAGGGCATGTAATATCGGAAGGTTTTCAATTCCGATATTGGATTCCGATATTAGATCTCAATATCGGAATTCCGATATTAATATCGGAATTGAGTTCATGTGCTATTAAGTTAATATTTGGTTATATTCGTAAGAATTCTGGATTGTTTACAATAAAATAATGATTTTAATCAAAATCTTTAATTTGGTACAAAACAGCACTTCATAAAATTGAAGTATTTTAAAACCATTTTTACGTTATGGGTATCCATTGCATTTGGTTTTTTATGTGACAAAATGCAAACGAGCAGACGGATCACCTGATAATGAATGGTTACTGACAATGAGCCTATATGGACTAGCAAATAATTAGTGTTTTTGTAAAATCACAGGTATCAAACAAACTTTTACTCCTTTATTATGTATTACCCTGTTTTATTTTGGCGGAACGAATTTTAGAGTCATTCAAATCATGTGTTCCAAAAATTGTAGAGAGTGGTAAAAAACTTGAATATGCTTGTAATTTGTTTATTTTTGATTATCTATGTACAACTCACAAAACCACGAGCCATCATCATCATCATGTTAGCCATAGGACGTCCACTGCTGAACCGTACCGTACAGGCTCCAATGCTGATTTTCACAATGGCCGGTTGGTGGCGGCCTGCATCCAGCGCCTTCCTGCTACCTTTATGAGCTCGTCGGTCAAACTTGTGGTTATGAGTCCTACGCTACGGTTTCCGGTACGTGGCCTCCACTTCAGAACCTTGCTGCCTCATCGTCCGTCTGTTTTGCGTACTAAGGCAGAACCGTTGGAAGACCTTATCACAATGCTCGAAGACCTTAATCGAGTTTCCCAACAGGTAGGCCTTCGGATGAATATGGAAAAATCGAAGCTTATGTCGAATGTCCATGTTGCTCCTTACCCAGTTTCGGTTAGGAGCTTGATTATCGAGATTGTTGACAAGTAAGTATGTCTAATATCTCGGACAAACGATCAGCTAGGTAGTTAGATGCAATTTCGAGAAAGTGGTAAATCGTCGAATACGAAGACGAAAGTCTTCAATTAGTGTGTGTTACCAGTGATGATATACGGCTCGAAAACGTGGCCTTTGAATATAGGGCATAGCGTGCTATGGAGAGGGATAAGAGGGTTTCTTTACGAGATCTAATCAGAAATGAGGAGTTCCGTAAACTAAGGTCGCTGACATAGCCCGACCGATTTGCAAGCTGAAGTGGCAATGGACAGGGCGCATAGTACGCAGAACTGACGGTCCATAGTCCAGTAAAATTAATGTTTGAAAGGGAGTTGAGATGTCGTTCTTTGTTGACCAAGTACCTATGGCAAATAATAAAATTGATTTAGAACAAGTTAAATTAACCATAAATAGTAAAGATATTAAAATATTTGCAGTGGAACAAAAAGTGATGGTGAGAGACATGAGAAAATCATTGGTCTTTGCCAATCATGTACTTTGGGTTTTGTGGCAGGTTGTGGCGAGTTTAAACGCTTTGTTTAAAATCTCAATTAAAACTTTTATCTGATTCCGATATTACGATATTGGGTCGCTCAATATCGGAATTGAAATATCGGATCTCGTAGTCCGAGATTCCGATATTACGAGATTCCGAGATTCCGATATTCATGCCCTAGACAACAGCCCCCCTAGACAAAACGCACTTTTTGATCGAATCGAAAATCAAATCCGTCAAAACTCCATACAAAAAAGGGGCTTTTCGACCACTTTTCGACTGGTTTGCGATTATAATTTGCACTTTGTCTAGACCCACAGGTCGCGCGACCCATGAGAGTTGACTGACAGTTCACGCGACCTGTCATAACAAACCAACGCGATCACAGCGCGATCAACCGGCGTGCAGCGATGGCGATCAATGCATTTAGGTCTGGTCGCCATCGCTGCACGCCGGCTGATCGCGCTGTGATCGCGTTGGTTTGTCCGAACCCTGATCGCGGCGATGCGATGGCGATCTGCACGCGTTGGTGTGGCTGAAGCACAAATCCTATGCTTCCTAAAAAGGCAAATCTGACTGATCACGACTGGTAATTATTATTCATACAACGTGTAGCACAATGTGCAAGCAACCCACAAGAGTTCTTACAAGAGATTTTGTCCCTATGTTACATGCGATGTACAATAGTAGGTACGTAAGTATACCTACGCTGCCATGCAACAAGCAAACATCACAAGGATTCGCACACGCTTTTTATCTCAAACCCACATGAACTGCTGCATAAAAATTTGCTTAATCCAACAACATTATGTTAATCAACAAACGTAGGTAGGTACGTGGGAACAGACCTAGTGCAGTTATGATTCTTTAACCAGCTCAACCCAGTTCGAACCGGTTCGGTGTGAATATGGGTGAATTACCATAAATCCATGAATATTGTTACCGTTGCGCAATATTGGCCGAACGAATTTTAAAATGTGACACAAGGACGTGAACCGATCATCGAACCGCAGATAAAGAAAATCCCAACTAATATTATAAATGCGAAAGTAACTCTGTCTGTCTATCTGTTACGCTTTCCCGCTTAAACCTCGCAACTGATTTTGATGAAATTTGGCATAGAGATAGTTTGAGTCCCGGGAAAGAACATAGGATAGTTTTTATCCCGGTTTTTGAAACAGGGACGCGCGCGATAAAGTTTTTCTGTGACAGACAAAATTCCACGCGGGCGAAGCCGCGGGCGGAAAGCTAGTGATTGAATAAATTGATTAATAATGAAAAATACGTGTGATTCACATGTAGACAAAGGTCACGCGCGCAGGCGACATGTCAATAAAAACACAAATAAAAAAAATCCGACTTCATGATAAGCGGACAAAACCATTTAAAATTGTTTTAAATGTGATAAAAACTAGAGAGAAGTAGGTAGTAAAATAGGTAATCAAATTCATGTACTAACTAGAATAGTATGTTCCAACAAGTCTCATCATAGGACTACATCTGGTTTACATCCTGTAACGCATTCCAGAAAAAAACATAGTCTGGAATTCAACATTTTTGATTTGATACCTAAAACTTTATTCAACAAGATAAAGATAATTTACGATAGTGAAAGTGAAACAAGACCCATAAGCGTGACATTTATTATTATTTAATGGAAGCGCTTGAAAGTCAAGCAATTTAAATAATGTCAAGGAAATTGTTATCATAAACAAATGGTTGATTTCGTAGAGTCGTCATTTGTTTTTTATAAAATGCCGGCTAGCAGTAGCAGTCTGCGAATTTTTGCACCACGCGGTGAGAAAGACAAAAAATATTGGCAAACAAGTTGAAAACTAGCGCCAATAAACTAAAATACAACGAGTGAGTGAACTAACACGATGTGAAAGCAGAGGTCGGTAAATAAAATGTTTTATGTGATTACAAAACTGTACAAACAGTATTTTCATGTTTACAATTTAATAATCTTTGATACTCACATCAACATTAACATCTTTACTTGGGTTGTAGTAGCTACGTCTACAATAAACAGATGTACCTGCTAATTTATTACTTGATTCAACTAATGTAAAATTGTAAATTGTATAATGAGATTTATGTGCTTGCATTTCATTTACAGAATGTCTATTTCCAACTTAATTTTCAATAAAATAAGTTTAATAGCGTTTATGACTATAATAGGTTCGTTATTAACAAAGATTATGATTATTTCTCGATATTTGTCTTGTACGAATATTTGTGCACATGATACTGGCAAAATCATCTTGAAAATTTCGGACACTATTTTACTGACGAGCTGTCAAATCTTTTTCTATGATTGGCGATCTGATTTGTAGAAATTAGATTAATGAAACTTAATCAGAAATTAATAAATAAGTTTCTCCTACACTCTGGTATCATTGTTGCACTTTCACTGTGACTGGACGCTAAATTAGACCGGTTGTTGAGCACGAGTAAAAAATACAAATTAGTTTGATAACAAAAAATTAAAAACTTGACCTGACCTAAAAACTATGCTAATTACTGTAATCTGTATTCCATTAGACATTATTTAGATCTTTTGCAAATCAAAAACTCGGATGAAGTCTTGTTTTGGAGTGTCTAGAAGTTTAAAGAGCAAAGCATTATAAAGCTAGTGACTAATAACACGGAATATACATATAATAGAGTTAAAATACATTACACTCGATTAAAAAAGATCTAGAATGCAACAGACTATTTTTGTAGAGTAGGTATGTCATGAGAACAAAATTAAAATAGCCTGTAGAGAGAGTGCTACAGTGCACTCTCTCTACAGGCTAATCATCTAAAGGCTAATAATTTGAAAATGTGTGATCTAAAATCATACTTAGATTTATGTGTATGGCCACTGGGCGACTGTACGTACAGTCGTTAAGTTTAATAGACAGCATTTACTTCAAACTCAAAGCACGGATGCGGACTCTTATCCAGTAAATGTAATGCTGCACTCATAATTGGTTTTACATGCAAATAACTGCATACACTTCCTGTGATTTATTTAACTAACGTCACGTGCAGGTGACCGGCTTGTCATGAAGCCCTTGACTCAGACAGATCCAGTTATAAAGCACGTTTGTAAACAAAAATTTCTCTTTACCGCTGTTTTAGGAATCTATGCTCACTCACAGTTAGTATAAAACCATACATTACTCGTAATCGTAACTCACTGAGCTCATCTCATCATTAAAAAGCACGTGTAATTGCCACGTTTAGTAAAACTCCAAGTCCAAGGCAATCTCCCTTGAAAAAAAAAACAAGAGTATTGGCAAAAAGTTTCAAAAAATACAGGATTTGCAAGTCTAATTTAAAATTAACGATATTATTCAACTTGTTGTCTTGAGTATTTTGACTAATATTGTTCAATACTGGCACTGAAAATGGAAATGCTGCCAGCATCGCAGTATCCTCGCCTCTTTACCTCACGGACATTTTTGAGTAAACAGCAAGTTTTATTTTTTAATTTTTTTCTTTGTTTAGAGTTAAGTTTGCGTTTGTTGTAAAAATATCTATTTATACTGGCACTTCATAACTAGTAAATACTTACGAAGGGAATTCCCTTCTTGATAGTAAAATAACGCAATAAGTAGGTAATCAATCGTCATAAAGGCATACCTACCTTATACCTACTAACCAATTACTCACCGAACAACCATTTTTTCTCACTTCTTGTCCTTCACTGTAGATCTTAAATGATTGTTGATGGAATATTCTTTGCATTTATTATGTTACACATTAGCATTAAATGTAACATGATGACAATATTTTGAATATTTTATTATAGGTACTGAGTGTACCGGTACAGGTTAACCACACTTTTTACGATAAAAACAGCGAAATAGTTGTTTCTTTTTAAGGAAAATGTTTCCAATGGGAATCTTTCCAATTTTGGAAACTAGTCAAGGATGCATCAGTCCCGTTGGTTCGGCAATTAGCCGGTGCCATTAGTGACATTTCGCTAACTGTTAGGTGCGCCGTGCGTCAGGTAAACGAGCCGACTTTCGTCGATAAATGGGCATGCAAGTTCAAACTTCAAAGCACTTGTGCTTAAAGGCATTGCTAAGCTATTTAACTGCGGACTATCAATGAAAAGCTTCAGATATTCCATTATTTAAGTCAGTATTAAAGAAATATAATCTCAATATCTATTAACTCATCTTTATTTGTATTAATCAGAATATTCATAATACATCCTTGGGGTCTAGCCCATTCATCTTCTTAACCCACCAGGACGCAAAAACAAACATCTCTCACTCAAGTAAGTATTAACATTTAGCTTATTACAAAATGAAATAATGTTTTATCTATCTATGAAAAGCCAAGGGTAAGATGACCCATGAAACACCAGTACATATTATCAATTGCATTTTATCTTAAAGGTCACGTTTTTCTCTGTAATACTTCCTAATGAGTTAATTCTTGAACCACCAGTGTGTAAATGTGAATTTCACACAATTAAGATTACGATTTTGTTTACAATGTACGGAAATTTAATGCAAGAGTTACCTAGGTGTGAATCACACTTCCTTCTACAGTATTGTTAATATGAAAACAATTTATTGGTTAATGATGTGCTAATTCAATTAGCACATATAAGCAATTGCATTTAGAAACATCGATAAAACACTCGATTAAAAGTTTATCGTGGCTCGCATCTTAGGAATACTGGACACAATGAGAATGAGATATTCGCCAAGATCCAATGCTTATTACAATTTGAGTAATGGTTAATAAATAAACCATTCTATTGACCATTATACTTAAATATAAACTATTCTATTGACTATCTATTTAAACTATCTAAAAGATAATTCAATACAGGTGCTGGTGTTTACCAGTTAAAATAATAGCCTGTCAAGCATCGAATATTGAATCTGTAATAGAAATCGGAAACAGTTAGTGGGTGTACTACGCGTTACCGAACGTAATTGACGGGGCATAATATAAACCCAATAATACCCTGTCCGCGTCCCGGGAGTAGGCGTTTGCTCACTTTCTCCGAGATGAAATAGTGAGACATCAAGACAAGTGGAACTGCGTGGGAATTACTGGGAATGGACTTTTGATCGAACCTAAGTGCGCAGGAGTACCTAATTTAAAGTGTTAATTTCAAGTTTCTATTTATATCTAACACTTTTTGGGATCCTTCTTTACCCAAAGCGGGACGACGGACGGGACCCCATTAATATGCCTCAGCAGTCTATCAGTGAGCTATAAATTAACTGGTGTTTTAATTATGTCAGTCAACACGTATCTAATATACTAATATTATAAAGCTGAAATTTGTTTTTTTGTTTGTTTGTTTACTTGAACGCGCTAATCTCCGGAACTACTGGTCCGTTTTGAAAAATTCTTTCAGTGTTAGATAGCCCATTTATCGAGGAAGGCTATAGGCTATACAACATCACGCTACGATCAATAGGAGCAGAGCAATAATGAAAAATGTTCCGAAAACGGGTTTTCACGCGTACGAAGTCGCGGGCACAGCTAGTACATTATAAAGTGTTTTCAGACTGTTCTACCGCGCGTGACCCTATGATTGGATTGCCAAATTCCGTATTTTCCCATGTCTCTTATTTTCTGGAGAAACGCAGCAGGTAGGTTACACCGATGAATGATCTAACAATTCGTCCCTTCGTTTAACGAACCTTTACTTCGCTAATGGAGGTAACTATAAACTATTCAACGCATTTATAAAAGGGTGGTAGGTAGGTACCTGACCGGCTCCTCACGCGAAGAAAATTAAATTTTTAATTGGTTTCTTAGAAAAAATATCAATTTCAATAGATAGATCGGTCGTTACGTTAAATTCCATTCCAGTCTTATCTTAGACATAATTGGTGTATTTTATTTTTAATATTAAAACAAATTACCTTAAATGTTTTGTGGCGACACCAACATAGGGTGATACCTCCGGTCATGAGTCATCTCAAATAAAAGGAAACTAATACTTCTATCGGTAATAAAAGCATGAAACAATAATACCCATGATGCCGTACCCAGTCCATGATGTAAAAATAAAGTTCTGGGTAGTTTTTTATTCACTTATGTACAGGCGGGGACACGCCAAGTAAACATCGTGGCCTCTAATTACAATTAGTAATAGAGGTGAAAATTTAGTCTGACGTGCTGACGTCTGTACATGTGGTTATGGCACGAGTATCAATAATATTCCTAACGATGAGTGACAGATAGACTGAAAATTGAATTCTTTTGTTCGCGACAGCTCGTTGTAGCAATTACATCATTGCTTATACACAAACACAAGTGATTCAATTATAACAATTTGGATTGGTTGAGTTGGATGGCTATTTAAAAACAATTACTGTATGAAATAGCTTCATCTTAGCTTTTACATCAACAAACGAGTAAATAAAGATTTTGAAATTTCACATAGATATAAATCTTTCATTGTATGATTGAACCCAAACTAGCATAAATCAGTTGTTGGTTGGTTAAGTTATAGGTTCAATAGCTACTAGATAATGAATACGAGAAGCGCAATGCATAATTATGCGCAAAGACAAGAGAGGCCGGAAACACGATGGTGCGTAGATTCGCGTTTATTTTCACTATGGCCGTCTGCCAAGTACTGCTAACACTTGAGCGGCGACCGCCGCGTGGTCGATTGTCACCTCGACGAACACGTAATTTGTGTCTACCGTCCTACAAAAAGGTGTGTTGGCAAAACCAATTACATGGCACAGAACTATTACAATCACCTTTTCGATAACCATAGAAGTGAGTGGCAATTTCCTTGTAACTTTATCAGTTTCAATTGCTGATATAAGGCACAAAAGTAGACTAAGGTATTGAGCAAACATTGTCACAATCGCAATAGTTCGTTCGTATCAAGTTTAAAGGGTGGTGGAAGCTTTGTGTAAGCGATAGAGTCAACAATGTTTATGAATGAAAACTACAAGATTTCCTAGTCACTGTTGAAGTCACCTCATCTTTGCGTTGACATGATTGTAATAAATATAACATTTATTTACCCACGAATAATAATATTGCTTGGAGGCGTAGGTACCTATCCTGATACGGCATGAGCATGAACAATCCTATCAGACGGAATGACTTGAGTTTCTAGAATAATTTTAATTGAACATAATATTATATTGCATTATACATTATTGCTGGTAATGCTCCGAAAAGGCACTTAATTTTTTGACGCTGTTAGTCTTAATTAAGTTTAAACCCCTGGTAAAAACCTCAGCCATTGACCGGACATAACAAAATCGGCAAAAAACTACCGATTTCGCGGTTAAACAACGAAGATCCGCTTTTTTATCTGCGCAAAAACAAAACAAGACGAATTGAAGATCGCCAAACTTATTAAAGAGTCACGAGCGCGACCAGGTTAGAGACTCACCTGTGAAATTTCTCGGAAAAGACTTCTCTGTTTTGGCCATGGTGCACGCCTTTGGAATGACTTTAGATTCTGCAAAGAAAAAAAAAAGATTTTAATCCACTGTTCGAAAACACGGTGAGCGAGAGATGTCTCGGTAACCTCAATGAGTATTTATGCATTGACAAACCGATTTGGCCTACTCATTAGACAGCGGATCCTTTGAACTGCATGCAAATAGATTTTTTGCCCGGCAAAATACTATGTAACTGTCACTGGTAGATTTAATCCGTAATTTCACACATGACTTCAGCTTTGCAGCGACATGTAGGCGAGAAAGTTAACATGCTGATTGCAAATAAAGAGGCCTCGGGGCCGCTAAAGGTCTTTTATTTCGCATGCCAATATTTGTGATATGTGGGGTCCGGCGCCTCAGATGCTTGTCAATTTGAAATCTGCAGACGCAATTTAATTGGAACGCTTAAAGGTAACTGTTCTATGTAGAAAGCGTCGCGCCGCCCTGCCAGACGCACCTTGCATTTTTTTCGCATAAAATTAATTGTCCGTATTGTAAAAAATACACCGTTATATGCGTCGATACAATTTGCGAGCGTTTGGCGCCAGCTGTAACGGATCGCGTCGCCTTTTGCGGATCGTCAGAACGGATAACTTTTTAATACGATAATAAGAATGCAGATCTATGTAGGTAAATCCTGACGTCTATATGCTGCTGATATTAAGTAAATCGCGTCAGTTAAATAAAGGAAATATGTAAAGCTATTTCAGGATATGAACGAGTGACTTTTTATTTGTTTTCTTGAGCAGATGCCGGCCATACCGCGCAACATCGCGGATTTCGGAGATCTATTTCGACGATTTATCAAGGTCACAGGCAACGTCAACGCGTGCTCGCATCAATTCGCCAAATTCAAGGTTCTCGTGAAAATTGAAAAGTTTAGTGATATCAATTTTACATAATTAATTATCATGATTCAGTTTCAGACTACTTTCGACGCGTTCTTACAAAATATTAGGGTCATTTATTCTGGTGCAATCCCTTATCATCATCGCGGATCGCGATGTTTCAGAAGCACCAATTTATTATTTTTTATTTTTTAAATATTACAGACACTACCTACCTATAGTTATTATCATACCTATTGTTATTTTTTCCTATTTTGACGTCATAACCATAACTATTAACGTAAATACTCAAGTAATGCGCATTTCATTTACACTGATTTCAAACAGTAATCCGTTGTTTGTTCGAATATGTACCTACCTAGTTAGGTGGACGCGAACAGGTGGCATAACCCTATGATATGTTTTTTTTTACCTAAAGCCTAGGAAATAAATGTCAGTCTTGTTGAATAAGAAAGTAGGATTAATGCCCGTTTTCACCATCAATCCCTAATATTTTAATGACCCCTACGGTAACACATCATACTTAACAGGAATTTTGTTTTCATATGGGTTACTTAAAAATTAGGGATTGATGGTGAAAATGGCCATAAGTAATGTAAGCATTCTCACCTAAGTAGGTACATCATAAAAATGTTTCATAGTTTTTTTGATAGGCAGGAGGAGCAATGTACTACTTAACATAAAGATGCAAATAAAGCAAGTTTGACAGTGAGGAAGGTATTTTTTTTACTTTATTAATATTATTATTTAGGTAGGTACCTACTTGTTATAAATATTTTCTTTAGTTTTAAGTTATACGATAAGAAATAGAACGTTGCATAAATAATTAAAGTAGGTAGGTACCTAATCTGAAATTACTTATGAGATTTATTACAGCCCGCTTATGCGTGCAGCTACCCTAACCAATGACCCCACCAAACACGACTTTATGATGAACAATGTCTGAATAGTCTGACGGAAATGCTAATCGATTTGCCATAAATATTAAAATTTTACATAACTTTTTATCTGCGTGTTTCCTGTAATGGGTTATTATAACACATTTTACTACCAATTCCATACCGATGCCACAGAAGCAGGTGCTAAAGGATTTGCATACTTACACTCCCTTTTATGTCAACATTTTCGACCCAGATAAAAAGCTAAAATCGCCCCTCGTGATAATGATATTAGAACCCTCCAAATAGCAAGTCATGAAACTTCTTGTGAAACAGGAAAGTTACGGTGGTGTTTGCGGGACCGGCGTCCCGGCGTGGATTCCCGATCGATTCCTAACCTCTAAACAATTTTATTCATCTTCTTTACATTTAAATAACTACATTTAAATCAAATCCTATCGATAACATTGATTTTTTTTTTATCAACGAACAGCTTTAAAATACCTACCTATTTAGGAACTTATTTTGACGAGAGATAAAAGATCCGCAAGCCAAAAAAGCTTAACGACGAACAGCTGTTACGTGGGCCGTATTGTTATAAGAATGTGGTAGGTAAGTATTTATTTTACTGCACTTTCGAAAGAAATTTGCAATAAAATGTTACAGAGAAATGGGTAGTTACCAATGATATTATATTAATATCATTGGTAGTTACGTATTTATTTCTATTAACTATTTTATTACTCACCGTCTTATTTATAACACTAAATTAATTACAGATAAAACACACTAAACAATAATTAACACACTGATAACTAAAGCTTACACTGTTCAAGACTTAACGTTATAAAAAATAAATTAAAACTATCTACTGTAAGTTTCAATTTGAGATACGAAAACTCTAGAGTCGAGAAAGACGCACACCCAACACCGACAAGCGCAGAAACCCGACTGACGCGACCTCACGCGGAGTCGCGGAGTGTCTCAAAATACATTTTCAATGAAACGTTTCGTTCCAATATCGTAATGGTTTCATTCATAAATGCAGCACGCACACAATTTTATTATTAGACATAATAATTGTAAAAAGTATTGTGAAAAGCTTTAACATTTGTATGTTTTGTGTAGTTTAATAGGTAAGTAGGCCTCTCCAGTGAATGCGGGATTTTTTGAGTCTTGTCTTGACGCAATAAGTCCTACCTGTCTAAAAATACCTATAGTACTTTAATAAACTTACGTATTTCAGCTTCTGACATTAAATAATTTTACCAGCCTAATGCAGAAGGAACATAACTATTTATTTTTTCTTTTAAGAAAGTGGCTCACGGAATTCTTTACTTTATCTCTAGACTTGACTGTAAATTAAACATAAATTAACTGACCTTGCCATATGGCAAGGTCAGATATCCATAATATTATTATGGATTTAATGAAATAAAAACAAAAGCAATATTATTTTAATTATTTGAAAGTTTGGCGCTATCTTGACGACAACATCCCGTTGGCGGGACTAGTTTTCATTGGTCGATGCGTGACAAGCCTCCGTGCGTCCTCCATACAATTATTTTTTTATCTGTATGCTGTTTATTTTTTCATAGAATAAGATGTCGACGAATGCTTCCAAAATAAAAAAAATTAAAATTTATATAAAACTAGTTTCTTGTTAAAGTGTTTCAAAAAATATATATTTTATATTTATACATAATTTGTAGTCAGATTAAAAAAAATATACAATATTCATAGACAACATTTTCAAATCTACCCTCGTTTTTGTATCAAAAAATACTTCTATGCTTCATAGCTTTTATTTCATAATCGGGTTCAGTTTAGGCAGTCGTGAAGTTGTTCTGGTTTAAAAACCATAAAATATTTAAATTATTTCAGTTATAATTATGTACGTTAAACGTTATAAATTCTATTATTGATTTTTATTGACTAATACTACTTATTTATATTTTATTTTACAAAAATAATGGCTTCTAGTAACTTTTTAACAGTAAAAACGCATTTATCAGAATTTAAAAGTAATTCGGACAAAGACACGCTGAGCGAGGTAAGTTATATTTTTATTATAATATTATAGGTTTTACCTAAATATAGTCACGATAGATACTCACGATATTACTTTCATTTCAGTAGAATTTGCTTTGGAAACGAGGTTTTATCCGCCATTTTGTATTCAAAATCATGTATCATGTTTCTGCCTGGCCATTACAAAAATAGGAACTTGGTGTTCCAACAATATTTCATATTTTTGTGTTTGTTACACAGGCTTCTGAAAGTGGAACCAGCAATTCTGTGACGTCAGCAGAAGATCTCCAGAAGTTAGCGTTAATTCTTGGCTTAAACAGCGCTGAGGATGTGTATCAAGAAAGATTTCGCGTGGACAGACGTCGCTTGGAGGCAATGCTTGGCGGTATGAAATTGACATTATTTGGTATTGTATTCAATTATTGTTAGGCTATCCTTAGAGTTTTGAATAAACGCTAACTATTATTTTCAGAACATTTGGAAGAATCGCAGACTGCTCAGGCATTTTTTCATCGTGTAAGTATTTTTTTTTTATGTAACCATCCTGCAGTTTTTTTATCACCCACACTGGAGGGTGATACCTACTCATTATTTCTTGTTTCAGGTAATGAATGAGACCAATACCCTCATCAACTGGCCTGCTCGTCTAAAAATTGGTGCCCGCTCCAAAAAGGGTATGATTTTGATAATATTACGCAATATAGTTAATTATTACATAGTTAACATAACATTACTACAAAACAACAACAGCATTTCTACATTATTGTCATTTCTTATAATTTAGAAGTTATGTTCAAATAATAAAACTGTTATAGAAGTACAAATTTGCTAAAATGCAAGTACTTACTTACGCTTTAAATATTTTTACACGTTGTTTAAAACCAACTTGCTAATAATAATAATTCAAAAGGTTAAAACATTTTTTCTTTTATTAATAACACCAATATTGGATGGACTATTCGTCCAAGAAAACCACTCATGAACGCATCCAAATTTTTGGCGGGTAAATTTCCGAGTGGCGCCAAGGAGACTGCGCGGAGCGGCGCCGGGCTGTCGCTCTTTCTAAATTACGTATTTTAGTTCGCGCAGCCGTTACATGGAGCAAAAGTTTGCTTGCGTTTTATTTTCAAAATTGTATATTTAATGAATTAACAATGGTTTTTACATGTAATAGTGATGAATTGGTTTACGATGTTATTAAAAAAATACGTGACAATAAATTTTGTAATCTTTTGACTGTTTTTGGTAAGTAGAAAACTTTGTATTCGAAATTTTCGTGAGTTGTTTACATCGTGATTGTGGATTGTTGTGTTTCTCTAGATCCCCATGTGAGAGTCGCTGGTCGGCTTGATGATGTGAAGCTGGCTCGAGAGAAAATTATGCAGTTGCTGGATACAAGGGTATGTACGCTTTCTTTAAATTCAGATTTAGGTAGATATTGATACCTAATAGGTACCGTAGTAAACTAAACTTACCTAGCTTCTTCTCTTCGGTCTTCGTAACTTGAACTGCAATAATGAGATGAGATACAGATGAACCGGTGATTGATGATGATTTTAAAAGCGTGTGGTAGTAAGTGAGTAGGTAAGGTAGAACATACGCATCCTAATATTTGAACCTGTAGTAATTCTAGACCAGCTTGGAACTAAGTATCTAATTAGATGCTAATTAAGTTGGCACATGGAAGTGAACCGACAGTTAATTTGGCGTATTGTTTGCAGAGTAACCGTGTTACAATGAAGATCGATGTCAGCTACACGGACCACTCCCACATCATTGGCAAGGTAAGATTTGTTATAAATAAATATATTTTGTAGTTCCTAAAATCAGGCAGGCAAGTTCAACTAAAACATTTTTCGTAATTTTCGTATTTTTATAGTTAAAATATGCAGAGGTTATTGGCATTAAGTTCCGCCTTTCGTACAATCAATTAATTATTGTGTACACAATAAAATTGTGTGTGTGTGTTTTTAAATAAGTAAATAATAACGATAGGTCTAACTCTAAAGATTAATTTATTGTCCACTAGCTTTTGCCCGCGGCTTCACCCGCGTGAAATTTAGTTTGTCACAGATCGTCATAATTTATAGCCTATATGTTGAAATTTGTGTATGAAACTTTACAGTATTATTGTTAGTAACAACAAACAATAATACTGTAAAGTTTCATCAAAATCCGTTCAGTAGTTTTTGCGTGAAAGAGTAACTAACATCCAGACATCCACACAAACTTTTGCATTTATAATATTAGTAGGACTAGTACTTTGGCTATTACTAACTATTTGATGCTGACTGTACCTACATAACTCGTAAGCTCGCAACGATAAATGTTTTTTACGTGATAAATAATTTAGGTTAGGACATTAGTCAGATTAGATCGATTATATTATTATTATTATAGTAACAGAGACTTCTAAACTAAACGTAGGACTTTATTATTTTTCTTTGCTATCTTCGAGAATATGATGACGCAGAACATCCAATGAAGTGCACAATGCGCATTTGTCTTTATTAATGTTAATTGCGAGCGATTATAAGTCATCGCAGCTCGGAGCAATCTGCAATACCGACAATAGGGGCACATGCACTGATATGGACCAGTTCTGTAGCCATGCCAACTCGTAATAATTTGTATGGCGTTTGGCGTCATACATTTACAATGCGCCAAGTTATACATATGTAAATGCAGTTAAATTTTACAATATGTAGTTTTTTACCTAAATGACCTTTTCTGTCCACATTGCAGTGTCTTATTAAGTTATTATGCTCAAATGGGTTCTATATTGGCTCACATAAAATTCTAAATCCTATTCTTTGTCTTACTACCGATTTGTGTTCATAATAATCTCTCTTCATAATTTTATTTTTCATACTTTTTTTATTCATACATTTTTATTACTACCATCGGAGCTCATAACAGTTAGTAATCATAATTTTTTTATCAATACTGTTACTACCAAGAACCATTTAAAATACATAATTTTTATTTTCAGATCTTTTTTCTTCATAACATTCATTGATCATATTGTTTTAATAAATAATGTTGTTACTAAGAACATACTTCAACTCATAATGTTTTTGTTCAGAATAATTTACTTTATAACAGACATACTCGTATCTTTAAAAAAAAACATATAATATAATTTAATAGAGTAGAGTAGATAAGCATGCAGAGCATGCAACATGAAAGCAAGCATGCAGCATGCATTGGTATCTCCTCGTCTCCGGCGCTGCGGGATGTGCAGCCCTTCCGCCCTTGCGTAACGAGGCTCAGGCGCCCACGCTAGCTTCCGCAGCTTCGGCCTCAGCCGCTCCAGCTCACCCGGGCGCCTGAGCCTCGTTACAGCGGGCGAGGGCTGCCCTCCCTCCGCGCCTCCGGCTTTTAAATTACACTCTAGAGGTAGGGCAGACAAGACTACGTGGAGTCGGTTTTGCAGCGATTCGTTTCTGTCACGTTAGATTTCAAATTAATTTAATGTTAAAATACGATTTATAATACGAATATAGACATCATGATTTTCAATAATATGGATAAATACACTTATGAGTAATAAATTTATGAAAACAAATGTTAGGATACATCACATTTATGAATATTATGGTAGCGCATTTTCTTACATAACTTTTCAGTTCCTATCATTGGAGGTCCGAAAATATTTCTCATACAATTTGATACCATAATGATCATTCTTCATAAAAAATTTAAAACCTACATATTTAAAAACATAATCATTGATATTCATAATATCACAAATAATACACTTAGTTTTTACTAATATTTGTTTTCATATATTTTTCTATACTAATGATCGAAACTCATAATCATTCGAATAAATAACTATAATATTCATAAATGTGATGTATCCTAATATTTGTTTTCATAAATTTATTACTCATAAGTGTATTATTTATCCATATTATTGAAAATCATGATGTCTATATTCGTATTAAATCGTATTTTAACATTAAATTAATTTGAAATGGTCCAAAACAGGCAATATTTTGTGCCAAAAAACTAACATGACAGACACGAATCGCTGCAAAACCGACTCCACGTAGTCTTGTCTGCCCTACCCCTAGAGTGTAATTATAGGGACCTGCTGAGTAACCGAACTTATTGTGCAAACATGCCTGCAGATGAGTCCCTCCACCGCCGACACCGACCGTTCACAGCAAGGTCAGTTTCTCAGTTGACGATAGGGACCTGCTGAGTAACCGAACTTATTGTGCAAACATGCCTGCAGATGAGTCCCTCCACCGCCGACACCGACCGTTCACAGCAAGGTCAGTTTCTCAGTTGACGATAGGGACCTGCTGAGTAACCTTTGCGTTATTTTTCACAATTTCCATTTTTAAAAATTACCTATCGATAGCTTACTTTATTCTGATGAATAAATGTCATTACAAGTTTTTCTCTAAAACTGATAATTTGGCTAGAAAAAAATATTTTCTATCCACGCAGTACGCCGGCAGCGTTCGGATCGGATATAATGACGTCATCGTCCCCGCGCCGGGCGGTCAGTGAACTTTTTTAGTAATTTGGCCATAACTTCGTCAATTTTTGTCGTAGAACAAAAATTTTTGCACTGTTTATTAAGGATTTCTTAGCCCTATAAATCTGCATTCACAGCTAAAAATCGAAATGATCCTCATTACCATTGCTACCATAACGAGAACGATATTTGTTCGTGCTTCGGATACAGAAGACTGCTCATTTTAGCAATAGCAATAGAGCCCATAGAATGTCAGCAGCTTGTTTTATTTTTCATTAGATACAACTGTATTATTATGACCAAAAAACATACAATTTAGACCGTCGCGTCGTTGTCAATAAACAGCCACGGACGCCACATTCGTGTTTTTGTGTTACATCATGTATTAGTTAATCTTCATTTTCTACTACCGCCAAACTTTTCTTCATTTAGGAATTAATGATAATTTATTTTTCTCGCCGTCGCCATTGCAAGAAAATTACACCACGTTTTTTTTTCAGTCGTCATGAATGACGCGCGTTTCACGATCGCGCGTTTGCTGTGCTACTACCTACCTATAATAAATTGCCAATCTTTTTGCATGAAACGTCAACCGCGAGTCCCTAAGGGTTTTGTATTGAATCGTGTTTTATTTTTTATCATTTCTCAGGGTGGTCTGACAATCAAGCGGGTGATGGAAGAGACGGGCTGCCACATCCACTTCCCGGATTCCAACCGGACCAGCATGGTGGAGAAGAGCAACCAGGTGTCCATCGCGGGCGACATGGAGCGCGTGGAGCGCGCCCGGGCACGCGTGCGGGTGAGTGCACTCTAGCATCGGTTCCCGAAACGTGGTCCGCGGAACCCTGGGGTTCCGTGGAAAGGCCGCAAGGGTTCCGTAAAAAATATTATCCCACGTTTCGTGACCGACGTTGTTCGCGCGCACCGACTTGTTTACGCACAAGGGAGGGGCAAGGCGTGCGGGCGGAGTAGTACGGGGGTTCCGCTAGGAAAAGTATAATCAATTAGGGTTCCTTGGCAAAAAAAAATTGGGAAACCCTGCTAGACGCTTATAATAGAGGCGAGGTTGCAACTTTTGCAACAACAATAATTTTATAGTCTAGACTCGAAGCAGACCAGGGTGGTGGAAATAAGAGAAACCAGGTGTCCATCGAGGGCATTTGAGTGTGATATGGAGTGTCCTGGCATGCGTGCGGGTGAGTGAGTGCACTCTATGCATTTACAATAGTTGCGAATTTGCAACAACAACAATGTTATAGTCTAGACTCGAACCGGACTGATGGTAGAAATAGAGCAATCAGGTGTCTATCGAGGGTGACATGGAGCGAGTGCACTCATTCGTTCATTAGTTTCAATCGACGTCCACTGTAAGACAAAGGCCTTCCCCAAGAATTTCCTCAAAGAACGGTCCTGCGCTGCCCGCATCCAAGCTTCCCGTACCCCTTCACCAATCGTCAGCCCACCTAGTAAGAAACCCAGACGTCTACCGCTCCGTGAACACCAGAATTTCTCATAATATTCCCGTAGTAGAGTTGCGTCGTTCATTCATTTCTTCTTACTAGAAGTTTGTTTCAGGCTTTGACTCCACTGGTGTTCTGCTTCGAGCTGCCGATAGTGGCGCCCTCGCAGCCGCTGCCAGACATCAATTCGCCGTATGTGCAGCAAGTGCAGGAACAGTATAATGTACAGGTAGGTACCTAATCAACAAATACTGTACACATCTCAGCTGTAAGTGTATTCATGTCCAGGCATCTTTTTTAACCTGACCGAGGAAGCTCTTTCTTGGCCTGCATCTCACCTGATGAACAGTAATGATCAGGCCGAAGTGAATTTCAGCCGGAGTCCTCCACAATAAATCGTTTCATCCACTAAGACGCGCCCATCATTTTATAAATTTATTTATTTATTAAGGCACAGCTACAGAGAACAAACCATAACAATACAATTAACACAACAACATAGCAATTTTTCTGCTAATGTTTGAGTGTTATCGGTACACGCTAAATTTATCCATGAGTGCATGCACACGCACATTACTTACATTAATGACGCTCGAATTGCTCGGATTAAACTCCTCGCACCCCGCGCTTTCCTCGACCAAAAATTGGTGGGGCGCGTCTTCGTGGATGAAACGATTTTCTATAAGTAATGTCAACTAGTTTTTATTCTTTTGTTTTTGCTAATACCAGGTGATGCTGCGTAACCGTCCGAAGCTGCACGCGAACTTACTGGTCGTGAAGGGGGTGCAGTGGGAGGTCAAGGCCACCATGGAGGCTACCAGCCTGCTCATGAACTACATGTGTGGCCCGCTTGCGGTAAGTTTGTTTTTGTATGCCTAGTACCACTATCTTAGCATCAAGTGTAATTGTGTACCTGCCTTGTTCTGCAATAAATTAGACTAAGTACCTACATATTTCATTAAAGGACGGTAATGAAAAGTAATAAGAATGTATGAATTAGAAGATCAACCCACTTCTAACAATAATTAGGTAAGTAATGGGCTCTTGTAGTAAACGCCTTACAGTTCGCAACATCAGAGCGTGTGTAGGTAATTTGCGAATTTGCCTGAATATTTTCTATGGCGTTAAATAAGCTATCATATTTATTAGGTAACTTAAGAGTACTACAATCATGTAACATACAGGACAATAGTGTGGGACGACCGGTGGCTTCACCATTGGTGTGCTAATGATAAAAAGCTCTTAGGGTTATAAAATAGCTATTAAGTAAATAAACGTCATTCAGCAAACCTTGGTGTTTGCTGAATGACGTTTATTTACACGAACAAGTTGGACCGCCTCCTGAACAACTGCATCAGATTTATTTTCGGTCTCCGTAAGTTTGACCACATCTCGTCTTTTCGCTCACAGCTTGGATGGCTTCCCATTAGACAGCGTAGAAACATTCGTTCTCTCTGTATGCTTCACTCGATTCTCTTCAATCCTGACTCTCCATCTTATCTAAAAGAGATGTTCCAGTACCTTCATTCTACTCACAATAGAAATCTTCGCTCTAATCAGTCTCTTCAGCTTCTCACCCATCGCCACACCACCGGCTTCATGTCTAACTCCTTCTCAGTCTCAGCAGTACGGCTCTGGAACGGCCTTCCGGCGAGTTTGCGAAAAGCATCCTCCAAAAGACAATGCCGGAAATTGGCGTCTTTTTTTTTTCGCGCGGCCATCGACCAAATCATGTTTTTTAGATACAAAATAGTGTAATAAACCAAACTTACTATGACATGTATACCTCTAAACTCAGTCTGAACTGAGTTACGAGCATTAGAAGTTTGATAATTTACATACTAGATTTGCTTTTTGCGCGCAAGTTTTGTAAGAAATTGCAACAAAATAGTGACATTGTATGTGTGAACAAACAATACCATCCATTAAAGGCTCCAGACATCAGATGGAGCAGAATCAGCGCAATTAAAAATTAGCGCAATATTTTGTTGCAATTTCTTACAAAACTTGCGCGCAAAAAGCAAATCTAGTATGTAAATTATCAAACTTCTAACGCTCGTAACTCAGTTCAGACTGAGTTTAGAGGTAGGTATACATGTCATAGTAAGTTTGGTTTATTACACTATTTTGTAATCAAAAAACAGAGTTTGGTCGATGGCCGCGCAAAAAAAAAGACGCCACCTTCCATACAAAATCTGGCATTGCCATTTACATTCAAAAAGGCTCTGCGCAACTTTTTCAAGGACTAAAACTTTTTTTTTTCTTTTTTTTTCTCTCTCTTTTTTCTGACAGGTGTTATGTGTACGCCAATATTATTATTATGTTTATGTATCTAGGTGTATGTCTATTATATTAATATGTATTCGTATGTTATTTATTTTATCTAATGCTATGTAAGTATATTATTTAAACGTCATATTTATTACACCGCCTTAGTCTCTCTGCTTGACCTGTGGTTGACTGGCAGATAATGCCACCTGGCATTAAGTCCGCCACTGTACAGTTATATGTGCAAAAGTGTAAATAAAAATAAATAAATAAAAACCTCTTCCTCTCCCAGAGCCAAACATCAGTCCAGATGTCGCTGGAGATATCGCCAATGCACCACTGCGTGGTAGTGGGGCGCGCGGCCGAGCAACTCAAGGTCATCATGAAGGGCACCGGCACGCAGATCATGTTCCCCGACGCAGACGACCCTAACATCCCCGCCATCAAGAAGAGTTGCGTCACCATCACGGGGCAGATCAAGGACGTGTACGCGGCGCGGCAGCAGCTCGTGGTATGTAGCACGACGGCACGTGACTCTAGGGTTGCCAGGTCCAAAATCACAAAAGCCGGACTTTGTGTGCTTCATTTGGCCGGACATTTTACCCTAAAAGCCGGATAGGTGACGGAGGGAGGGGGGGGGTGTGCAATTAGTGAATTAGTGTCAGGTCAGCTCATGAGTGAGTACTATCATCATCGGTTGCTAACCAACATCCTGATGCGTGCGCTTCATATGATTCTGTGGCTCGACTTTCGCCTGGCGCGGCAACCAAATAAAGAGCCTAACAAAAGCCGGACAGGCCGGACAAGGCAATATTTGGCCGGTCAAGTCCCTAAAAAGCCAAACATGTCCGGCTAAAGCCGGACGCCTGGCAACCCTACACGTGACGGGCACGGGCACCAGACCATGTTCCCATCGCAGACGACCCCAACATCCCCGCCATCAGGTCGAGCTGGTATGTACAGTTGTACAGTACAAGGTCATTATGAAGGGCACGCTTGTGGTATGTTTACCAGTGGCAAATGGAGAATGAGGGCTATCGTTTTAGCGCTCACCAGTTAGCGCCACTGTAGAGTAAGGTCCTGTCACTTGCTAGTAGCGAAGACAGTGGCACCAACTGGTGAGCGCTAAAGTGGTAGGAGGACTAACGCATTTGCACTCATCAAGATAGCGCCACTGTAGAGTAAGGTCCTGTCAATCGCCAGGGGTGCCAACTGTTAAGTATAAAAACGATTGTGGACCGATGACATCATAAAGGTAGCAGGAAGGCGCGGGACGCAAGCCGCTACCAACCGATCAACATGGAAATCATTGGGGGAGGCCTATGTTCAGCGGTGGACGTCCTATGGCTGAAATGGTGATGATGATGATGAAATGGAGGATTTGGTCTATACTTACTCCCCACGCTCTGAACAAACAGAGTAGTTGGAGAAGCATTTCTAAATGCATACCTAAAGCCTATGTTAATTAGGGGAAACTCTTAGACGACTTGGGCGATTTCACTACACTCGTGCCTTCTCCTATCGGCATGCCCACAAACTTTTTTAGATGTTTCGTCATACTTTCATGGTCTATTGAGTCAAAATAAACTATAAGACAAGTGATTGTAATTAATTGAAAGTGTCGCTCTTTACCTCGACCAGCTGTACATTAATCAACGTTTACAGGGAAGCCTCCCCCTGGTGGTGATATTTGACATCCCCGACGAGTCCTGCCGCGTGGACGGCGAGCACGTGGCGCGGCTCATGCAGCAACACAACGTCTACATCAACGTGCGCCGCAAGCCCAAGCAGGGCATCGCCTCCGTCGTCATCAAGGGCATCGAGCGCTGCGCCGGTGAGTCTTGTGTCCTTGTGATAGCGTCCATTGTCGTGCAGCATCACAACGTGACATCAACGTGCGCCGCAAGCCCAAGCAGGGCATCGCCTCCGTCGTCATCAAGGGCATCGAGCGCTGTGCTGGTGAGATCTTGATAAAGAAGCTAGATCTTGATTATGGCCAGTGGGGCAGAACCGTTTGCTCGTTTGCCTCCTGTCACAAAAAAAAACTCGAGTGGCGACCATGGATCGGAAGACGTAGCGTCCCACAGACAAGATGGAAGTGCCTGAATGAAAGCAGCGCAGAACCGACTGTTAAAAGTGAAAATCCTTTGTCCGCAGTGGACGTTATTTGGATTTTATGATTTCTGTAAAAAGATAGGGGCTGATAGTGGAACTCCTGGACCTCATAATCCAGGAGTCATACTTAATACCCAAAGTGCCTCGATAACTACCTCAGTAATTTTATTTGAAATCGGTGTATTCCTCCATTTATTTTCATGTTAATTTTAAAACCGGTGTTCAATATAATTCCCAGGCGACATCTACGAAGCCCGCCGCGCGCTCCTCGGCGGCAAGGAGCCGGTGATCACCGCAGAAGTGCCGGAGTCCTACAACATCCCGGCCATCTCCAACGCGATGCCGAACTTCGGGATGTTCAACCCGTTCTCGCCGACACACGCTGCCAACATAAACAATATTACCAACTCGCCGTGCTCGCCGTTTAATATGCAATTGCAGGTAAATAAATATGTATAACTAGACCGTTCCTACTTGCCAGATAAGCATTTTAGGGTAGCTGCCAAAGCCACGATAGTCCGAACTTGATGATGGTCCATCGTTCTTACCTGTTTTGGGAAAACGTTGACAAATTTTCGCCTTTTATAAAATAAAAAGAAACATACCAACAGAATTGAGAACCTCTTCCTTTTGTTGAAGTCAGTAAATATAAGGTCTGTGGCGTTCACGAACTTCCTCTATAAAGGTTTCAGGAAAGTGCTTAAAACAGGCCTCGGTTGTAATAACCGGCCCATTTGGACATCATTGGGCTTTATATTCAGCAGTGGACGTCCAGTGGCTTATGCGTATGCCGAGCTGCAGGAAATGTTTAATATTTAATACATTTATCTACGGTCAGTCCTGCGCTGCCCGCATCCAAGCACTTAATTCCCGCAACCTTCACCAGATTGTCGGTTCTCATAGTTTCCTGTGATGTTTGATCAATCTGGCTGGACAAAGACCTCCCTCAATTATTTTCACAACGATCGGTCCTGCGCTGTTGCATCCAAGCACCTCTAGCGACCTTCACCAGACTGTCGGTCCACATCTTCTTATTCGTTTCGCTCTTGGCAGAGCGGTCGCGCGCGGTCCACATAGGTTCCTGATATGNAGTGAGCGGACGCTGTGAATGTACGTCACACGGGGTCACGTGACCGTCGGCGGGACTCAATATTTAAGCGAACTTTGAATGCCTATAAAATCATAACTACTGGGTATTTTTGAATGAAATAAAAACTAATGTATTTGTAAATGTAAAAGCTTAACTGTAACATAGGTTTCAAGTGATTTTGCATACCTAGTAACATTCTCAATTTAGCGTGTACCGATAACACTCAAACATTAGTGGAAGAATGGTGGAAAGAACACCTTCACCCACCCACCCTTAGTTTTATCTTAATTACTAGCTGTGCCCCTCAGTATTACCCGCTGTAAAACGAATAGCCTATGTGATAATGCAGGGTGACAGCTAACTCCATATCAAATATTAAAATCGGTCCAGCCGTTTAGACGTGAAGAAGTAACAAACATACACTTTGAATTTGGTATTCGAATTTTAATCACACACGTCTTGTGTCACCTTGTGTGACTAGACAGTACAGTTTTGCGGGATCCTCCATTACTGGATCCACAAAACTGGATAGCCGTAGGAAATGGCCCATAAGTGTTATCATCATCATCATCTCAGCCATAGGACGTCCACTGCTGAACATAGGCCTCCCCCAATGCTTTCCATGCTGTCCGGTTGGTAGCGGCCTGCGTCCAGCGCCTTCCTGCTACCTTTATAATGTCATCGGTCCACTTTGCGGCCCCTTGTGGATGGACGTCTCACGCTGCGTTTTCCGGTACGCGTTAGTATGGTATAGTGTTTTATTAGTAAGAAATATATTTCAGAATTATCATCCTCCCCTCACTGGACTACAAGCCCGAAAGAAGGTATATCAAATTAAGTTATGAAACTCATTTGGCCAACAAACTTTGATTATGCCCCAAGTATGCGAGGGATTGGATTTCTTTGCTTGTCGAAGTGGATGTGGAAACGACAGGCAATTTTAGAAATGGCTGATAAATAGTTAGGGTTTTTTGGTTTGATTGAGGGTACATTTTAAAAAACACTCTTTGCTGTAACTTTGACAGATTTATTGACTTTATAGCCACATTATGGACTTAAGGTAAAAAAATAATTCAATTACCGACTACAATAATAATGACTGAGTTTCTTGCGCTGCTTCTTCTCAGCACTGGCCCATTTATTGTCTCGAGGCAGTGATAGGGTTAATACTCGGACGTAAAAGTGCTTTTTAAAAGCCTACTTACTAAAATAAATTAGTTTTATGAGTTTTTATTATAATTTTCATAGTAACGACACGGCCAAATCACATTATTTGTAAATAGGGCTTGTAGAGTCATAAAAAAGCTCGAATTGTTTAAGGCTTGGCTCGACATGAGATCTGATAGCTTTTTCAGTGCGTGTCATAATAATAAGGTCACGTCTTGGCAACATTTTACATGTCGGCTAAAATAGTTAAAAACTCGTATTATTGAAATTCAATTTAAGTCTTAAGTTAAAAGGATGCCAATTGATTGAGTATTGAGATTGATTGGGATTGAGTAGACTCATGATAAGTTGTAGTACATTCCCCAAATATGAGGCAAATCCAATGAGTTTTTTTGTCTTTATTTTTACTATTTACTAGCGGCCGCCCGCGACTTCGTACGCGTGGATCCCGTTTTACCCCCTTTATCTATGTATCTTACGCGATTTAGATTTTTTCATACAGTTTTTTTCCCGCTAACTCCCGTTCCGGTGGGAAAATTGCAATATCCTGTTGTAACTAAGCTTTAAGTTTACTAAGGTACCTGCATGCCAAATTTCAAGCGTCTATATTACGCGGTTTAGATTTTTTCATACAAATGTTTTTTCCCGCTAACTCCCGTTCCCGTGGGAATTTTGCAATATCCTGTTTTAACGAAGCTTAAAGTTTACTAAGGTACCTGCATGCCAAATTTCAAGCGTCTATCTTACGCGGTTTAGAGTTTTTCATACAAATGTTTTTTCCAGCTAACTCCCGTTCCCATGGGAATTTTGCAATATCCTGTTGTAACTAAGCTTTGAGTTTANTCGGCCGTCAGTTCTGCGTACTATGTGCCCTGCCCATTGCCACTTCAGCTTGCTAATCCGTCGGGCTATATCAGCGACTTTGGACTTCCTGATATGTTTGATCAATAATAAATTTTATTTCCCTCAGGAGCTGAACAACTTCAACAACCTCAACAGCCCCATGTTCGGCTTAGGCGCCGGCGGCACGTTCGCCGGGCCGCTGTCGCCCGGCGCGCTCACGCCGCCCGCCTTCCCCGCCTGGGTGCTGCCTTCGCCGCAGCCGCAGCCCGCCTTCCACTACCCGCCCGCGGCCTACAGCGGCCCGCCAGCTTGGAGCCGTGAGTGTCGCCTAGTATCAGCCACTAAAGCCTGGTCCGTGAGCACGTAGAATCCCGTCCAATGACCCCAAGCTACCCATCCTTATCGCTCGCGCGTAATTATATTGCTGTCGCGACTGTGCGACGCGAGCCCGCAGTGAGTGTGCAAGCGCGACAGCAACATAATTACGCGCGAGCGATTGGGAAGGGTAGCTTGGGGTCATTGGACGGGATTCTACGTGCTCACGGACCAGGCTTTAGTCGGCACCATCAGCTCGTCAGCCGCCACTAGTCACCACACAGTTCCACTAGTTGCCCAGCAGCTGCCATTAGTCACCCAGCACAACTAGTCACCTAGCAGGCACCACTAGTCGCCCGGCGCGCTCACGCCGCCCGCCTTCCCCGCCTGGGTGCTGCCTTCCCCGCAGCCGCAGCCCGCCTTCCACTACCCGCCCGCGGCCTACAGCGGCCCGCCCGCCTGGAGCCGTGAGTGTCTAGTAACAGCCACTAGTCGGCACCATCAGCTCAACCATAAGTCGTCACTAGTCACCCAGCAGTCGTCACTAGTCGCTCAGCAGTCGCCACTAGTCACTTAGAAGAAGCCACCACCAATCAACCATAAGTCGTCACTAGTCACCCAGCAATCGTCACTAGTCGCTCAACAGTCGCCACTAGTCGCCCAGCAGCTGCAACTAGTCACCACACAGTTGCCACTAGTTGCCCAGCAGCTGCCACTAGTCGCCTAGCAGCCACCACTAGTCACCCAGCAGCTGCCACTAGTCACTCAGCACAACTAGTCACCTAGCAGGCACCACTAGTCGCCCGGCAGCCGTCACTTGTCGCCAAGTAGGTGGTCGCAGGCGGCACGTTCGCCGGGCCGCTGTCGCCCGGCGCGCTCACGCCGCCCGCCTTCCCCGCCTGGGTGCTGCCTTCGCCGCAGCCGCAGCCCGCCTTCCACTACCCGCCCGCGGCCTACAGCGGCCCGCCAGCTTGGAGCCGTGAGTGTTGCCTAGTAACAGCCACTAAAGCCTGGTCCGTGAGCACGTAGAATCCCGTCCAATGACCCCAAGCTACCCATCCCTATCGCATGCGCGTAATTATGTTGCTTTCGCGACTGTGCGACGCGCGCCCGCAGTGAGTGTGCGAGCGCGACAGCAACATAATTACGCGCGAGCGATTGGGATGGGTAGCTTGGGGTCATTGGACGGGATTCTACGTGCTCACGGACCAGGCTTTAGTCGGCACCATCAGCTCGGCAGCCGCCACTAGTCACTTAGAAGAAGCCACCACCAATCAACCATAAGTCGTCACTAGTCACCCAGCAATCGTCACTAGTCGCTCAGCAGTCGCCACTAGTCGCCCAGCAGCTGCAACTAGTCACCACACAGTTGCCACTAGTTGCCCAGCAGCTGCCATTAGTCACCCAGCACAACTAGTCACCTAGCAGGCACCACTAGTCGCCCGGCGCGCTCACGCCACCCGCCTTCCCCGCCTGGGTGCTGCCTTCGCCGCAGCCGCAGCCCGCCTTCCACTACCCGCCCGCGGCCTACAGCGGCCCGCCAGCTTGGAGCCGTGAGTGTCGCCTAGTATCAGCCACTAAAGCCTGGTCCGTGAGCACGTAGAATCCCGTCCAATGACCCCAAGCTACCCATCCTTATCGCTCGCGCGTAATTATATTGCTGTCGCGACTGTGCGACGCGAGCCCGCAGTGAGTGTGCAAGCGCGACAGCAACATAATTACGCGCGAGCGATTGGGATGGGTAGCTTGGGGTCATTGGACGGGATTCTACGTGCTCACGGACCAGGCTTTAGTCGGCACCATCAGCTCGTCAGCCGCCACTAGTCACTTAGAAGAAGCCACTAGTCGCCCAGCAGCTGCAACTAGTCACCACACAGTTGCCACTAGTTGCCCAGCAGGCACCACTAAGACCACCAAGCAGCTGGCATTAGTCGTCAAGCAGCCGCTACTAGTCGTCAATCAGCCGCCACTAGTCGCCCAGCAGAGACCACTAGTCGCACAATAGCTGCTCAATAGTCGCCCAGTAGCTGCCACTAGACGCATAACACTATAGCCACCCTGCGGCCGCTACTAACCGCCGGCTTGAGCAGAATACTAAAATAAATGACTGGTCGCCGGTCGCTGGCCATTAATAGTCACAAATCATGAAAGCTAAACCTAATTTTATATCGTTTCTTTGCAGCTATGAACAACAACAATCAACCGGACATGGGGAACTTGCAGCAACCGATGATGATGCAGCAGCAATACCAATCTCAGCCTGATAACAATAATAGACCCGTAAGTCATCCTGTATTCTTGAACAACTGAGAATTACTCTTCCAGTATAAAAACCCCAGTTGAGACGACTGAGACTGAGAGTTATTTTCTTTGATCATGATTTTTTTTATGTTTGTTAAATGTTTGTTGTTGTTATGTATAGCAAACGCTGAGCCAACTACTGAACTCGAGCTCGCAAGCCAGCAGCGGGTACCAGAGCAACTTCACAGGCAGCTGTGTCTCGCTCGACACGCAGAATATTTCAGGTGGGTCTACTTAGCTACTACTTGTAATGTAAATAGGTACATTAGTGCAGGGTTTCCCAATTTTTTTTGCCAAGGAACCCTAATTGATTATACTTTTCCTAGCGGAACCCCCGTACTACTCTGCCCGCACGCCCTGTCCCTCCCTTGTGCGTAAACAAGTCGGTGCGAGCGAACAACATCGGTCACGAAACGTGGGATAATATTTTTTACGGAACCCTTGCGGCCTTTCCACGGAACCCCAGGATTCCGCGGACCACCTTTCGGGAACCGCTGCATTAGTGTAGTATCCTAAAGCAGTCGAGGAGACTCTTTGTACATCGAAAATTAAGCTGCAGATTCAGATACTAATATTCGAAAGCTACCGAGCACCAAGCTAGCAGATTTAAATTACGGGACTATTCCCACCTCTCGTTCCCACCACTGCAACTCCTGTGTAGCCAGGATCTACAGCTTGACCGCCACAAAAATCCAACCAATGAAGGTCAAGTTTGTCCCGGGAGAAAGTTAAACTGTCATTGGACCCGTAACGAAATTAATCAGAAGAACATAGGAGGAATTCGAAATTAAGGTTCGACTTCCCTCCATTGCAAAACGGATTTAAGTTGCTTAATTCTAAATCTTCGTAAAATAAAAACAATCAACATTAATTTGTCAAATGCACACTTAATAAAAGGGATCAACACCGTACCGCCTTTCGCGCGATGTCAACTTTACGGTGCGGATAAGTGTGCGTTTCATACAAAGAGCTGACCGCCTCGATCCGTATCCGGGTTGATAAGTGTGCGTCGTGCTAATCATCCATTCATCAAGTAGTTTCGCTAATGTATCTGGTGTCCCAGGAGGCGACGGCAGCAACGTGGTTTCTCCGTCGGTGTCGCCCATCAGCAAGACGCACTCGCCCGCGCCCTCCACCGCCGACACCGACCGTTCACAGCAAGGTCAGTTTCTCAGTTGACGATAGGGACCTGCTGAGTAACCGAACTTATTGTGCAAACATGCCTGCAGATGAGTCCCTCCACCGCCGACACCGACCGTTCACAGCAAGGTCAGTTTCTCAGTTGACGATAGGGACCTGCTGAGTAACCGAACTTATTGTGCAAACATGCCTGCAGATGAGTCCCTCCACCGCCGACACCGACCGTTCACAGCAAGGTCAGTTTCTCAGTTGACGATAGGGACCTGCTGAGTAACCGAACTTATTGTGCAAACATGCCTGCAGATGAGTCCCTCCACCGCCGACACCGACCGTTCACAGCAAGGTCAGTTTCTCAGTTGACGATAGGGACCTGCTGAGTAACCGAACTTATTGTGCAAACATGCCTGCAGATGAGTCCCTCCACCGCCGACACCGACCGTTCACAGCAAGGTCAGTTTCTCAGTTGACGATAGGGACCTGCTGAGTAACCGAACTTATTGTGCAAACATGCCTGCAGATGAGTCCCTCCACCGCCGACACCGACCGTTCACAGCAAGGTCAGTTTCTCAGTTGACGATAGGGACCTGCTGAGTAACCGAACTTATTGTGCAAACATGCCTGCAGATGAGTCCCTCCACCGCCGACACCGACCGTTCACAGCAAGGTCAGTTTCTCAGTTGACGATAGGGACCTGCTGAGTAACCGAACTTATTGTGCAAACATGCCTGCAGATGAGTCCCTCCACCGCCGACACCGACCGTTCACAGCAAGGTCAGTTTCTCAGTTGACGATAGGGACCTGCTGAGTAACCGAACTTATTGTGCAAACATGCCTGCAGATGAGTCCCTCCACCGCCGACACCGACCGTTCACAGCAAGGTCAGTTTCTCAGTTGACGATAGGGACCTGCTGAGTAACCGAACTTATTGTGCAAACATGCCTGCAGATGAGTCCCTCCACCGCCGACACCGACCGTTCACAGCAAGGTCAGTTTCTCAGTTGACGATAGGGACCTGCTGAGTAACCGAACTTATTGTGCAAACATGCCTGCAGATGAGTCCCTCCACCGCCGACACCGACCGTTCACAGCAAGGTCAGTTTCTCAGTTGACGATAGGGACCTGCTGAGTAACCGAACTTATTGTGCAAACATGCCTGCAGATGAGTCCCTCCACCGCCCACACCGACCGCTCGCAGCAAGGTCAGTTTCTCAGTTGACGTTAGAGACCCACACCGACCGTTCACAGCAAGGTTAGTTTCTCAGTTGAAAACGTTATCCGAAGTTTCGAATGTTTCCATCCCTCTCACGCAAAGTAAACACGGTGACAGATATACTTGAAACTACGTAAACAGCATTTCGGAGTAGCCCTGCTGCTGAGAACTGTAACCTATTGTGTAAACAATTATGCCTGTAGTCACCACTCCAGCTCGCAGCATGGTTAGTTTCTCATTTGAAGATAAGGACCTGCTAAGTAACTAACCTATTGTGTACCTAAACTATGCCCACGTGAGTAAAGTAGCTAAGGTGGGACAAGTAAGATTTTTTAGCTCCTTCAAAGCGACCGCGGCGCTTTTTCGAGATTTCCGGGTGGCAACTCTCTTCTGCCCTGGGTATGCCCATGGAGATAGTATAGGGCAATCTGCCCCCCTAGACATGTGGCACTTTTTGATTCCTCCGAAAATAGCATACCTGAACCATAATGAAGTATACTACCCCGCTATAGTAACGTAGCATTATGTTTTCGAAATTATGTGTACAATGCTGTTATTCCTCTTGACTTCTCCCTAGAGAGCTAGGGGGAGGAGGACAGGACGTACTCAATAACTTACACTAACCATTAATGTTTGTATACAGAAATAACCGACCTCGCGAACATAATATCGGACATGCCGCTATCTGAACGACGCGCGGTGGGCTGCGAGAAGAAGACCCTGGAGACACTTACCAAGCTCTCGCCTCTTTCAGAGTACCGCAAGATCAAAGCCGACGCCCAGAAGGTAGGCAGAAAACTCTTGGCCCAGTTGTGCACTTTTAAACTGATATTTAAGTTGTTGTTATTCACGAAGCCAAGTGCTTTGCATGTGTGATAGCTCGCTAGTGTTCGTTTTTCAAAAGTTTTAATAGCCGTTTACNCTTCGCTAGTATTTTGATGTCGCAGTCAAACGGACAAAAGCTAGCAACTGCTTTAGTGTCCGCTTTGATTTGCAGGGTTCATCTTCACCTTCATCTTCTACGACTACCTACTACACCATGCATGGTCACCACTGCCGAAACTACCACCTGGGTCTTCAACCCGGCAGAGCTGCCTGCCGTGTCGGACGGCCCGTGCGCACTCTCTAAGTGGCCCTACACCACAGTGCGTACGGCCCTAACCGTCCGGCGTGTCGACAACTCTGCGGGCCTACCATCAAGAAGAACCAACCCACATCACCATCAATGCTAGCGAGGACAGTGGTTTGAATATACTACCACCGGTGACGAATCTCGTGCGATATGATAGTTAGCTCGTAACCCACACCCTTAAGGTCTTTTGCTCTTTAATCTAAATAAATTACTTGCTAATCTAAATTATCTTTTATTTCTCAAACTAAATCTAAATTCTAATATGTCACCTGGCTCTAAAGCTACTAACCGTGACANATTTGACCAAATGAATTAGTTGCGAAAAGTACAGTTGCTAAAAGTTTATTTGGGAAATGAAACTTTGGCGATAAGTTGTTTGCGAAGTGAAATTTGACGAAAAGTAATTTAGCCAAACGGAAGGATACCAGTAAAAGCATGCCCACGCGTGGGCAGCGACCGCTCGCAAGGCCGCGCCGCGGCTCCCAGCTGCTTAGCAAACCGAACTGGTCTTGCAGCTTTGTGCATGAATATAATTACTTTATTGGGCATTGTCATTCACTTTCATATAAATTTTGATTGCAATGACAGAATAACGTTTTAGGAAGTTTATGACCACAAGCATTGCTGCTTGTCTGTTGGAGTAATTTGTTTTTAATAATCCGTGCACAAGCAGTGATATTTAATTAAATTATAATAATTGGGAGCGGCATCGATAACAAACATAGACTTAGGTACATAAAAACCTATCTCGAATGCTTAATGGACTGGGACGACGTAAATTAGGGAAACGTCGTCAGTAATCAGGACGCGAATTGAATTGAAAGATTTATTTGATTGCAATTGAAAAGTTATTCAGTTTCAGGGCAAGAACAGTTCCCCATGGTAGCGGAACTGTTCCCTCCTCTCTTTCACACCGCTGCAACTCCTGTGTAACAAGGATCTACAGCTTGACCGTCAATAAAAACCCAACCAGTGAAGGTCAAGTTTGTCTCGGAGGAAAGTTAAACTGTCATTGGACCCGCGACGAAATTAATCAGAAGAACATAGTAGGAGTTCAAAGTTAAGGTTAACTACCCCATGGTTGTGTTGTATGACAAATATTAGGTGTTTTTCGATATTACAAACCTAACGATGTAACATTGCTTTAGGTTTTACGTTCTAGAAGACACGTGAGCAATCGCGTGCGAGGCCGGTGCAGCTCAGATGGGACGGAAGTTGCGCGGGCGCACAGCAATTACACGTTTATACGTCTAGGCTTTGAAGTAAGCGTTAATGCATCGCTTCCTTTCCTTCTTCTATGAATACTTAGTTCCAGTAAGTGATAGAACAATAATTGCTGGTTGTTGCTTCTCATTAAAATAGTTTCGCGATACAAGCATTAGCTTAGTGCAAAGTATTTTAATTTTTGACTCGTTGTGCCGCCTGAAACACACTTCTTACAATCAGCCTCTTGTTTTGTCTTTGAACGAAAAGTGATGTTACAAAAACACCGAGTCAGGAGTCATCATCCTTTTCTGAAGATAAGAAAAAAAAACGCTTATACACCGCCCAGTATGATTTGAATCCTACTATGCTAAAGTCTAGAGATTAAGAGAGTATTAGCTTAGTTTTGCAATATTACCTAGTATATCTGATTAGCAGGCACGCTAATAGTATGATATATCTTCTTATCAGCTGGATCATTCAGTATGCTGTGTGCAGGTAAACATAGTTAGTGCATGATTTATGGGCGCCTGCATAATGTTGGCCTGAGCGTCGCCAGACGGGAAGTTGACCGACAAGTGCGGGAACTAGAATCCGTTGGGCCTGGACACACTACAAACTGTCTCAAAATCTTATATTATAGGTCTATAAACTATGAAATAGCAGTATAATTGTAGTGATTTCTGTTTTTTGAACAACTTAAAAAAACACTAAACGGAAAGAGAAGTTCTTGGCCTGTACCTCACCTAGTGACCCTGATGGAAAGTGATAAATCAGGCTGAAGGTTGAAGGAAGTGAGTTTTACCCAAAATCCTCAACGACACAGGTATTGGCTATCTTACCTCCAACTGCCGAAACACAACAAATTGTTGTTAATATTTTTTGTCATGGCAAACTTAGGTAAGGCGTACTTAGAACCAGCCCTATCACAAACCAAACTAAGCAGATACTTACTATGTAAGCCAAAAATCGTTGAATCGGTACTTAGTTGCTAAGTGGAGCTGGAAGATAAACGAGTAATGAAATTAGAAGTGTGTTTAGGCCCTATTAGTCTATTGACTGAAATCGGGTTTGGCGTTCGATAAGCGATTTCGTAGTGTGAATAATATTTTTGCATAAAATCTGTGGTGCGCAAGCGACGCGTGGGTGGGACCGTCTGCAAGGCTAACCGACTACATCAAAACATAACCCAGAGAGAAGAGCTAGTAATGAAAACCTATGCTTTAACATCAGCAGATCATTTTAGTCTCCACTATAGGAGCAGGCATTTTCTAATTTAGAAAAGGAAAATGCAGGAAAATCTAATAACTATAGGTTATANTCTAAATAAATTACTTGCTAATCTAAATTATCTTTTATTTCTCAAACTAAATCTAAATTCTAATATGTCACCTGGCTCTAAAGCTACTAACCGTGACACTATATTTTGTTCAAAGGCAATGCGCGAGACAGTCGGCTCCGGTTTCCGCGTACCCAATACGCGCTGGTCCGGTTACTACTTCAGCCACACCTCGCCTGGCCCGATTAACCTGAACGAGAACAACGATACGAATACTACGGTGAGTGACTGTTGAACCGGGACATATACTTAATTATTTTAACTGTTAAAAAAATAGAGCTTTTTTGTAACATTTTGGTTGATTCAGGCAAATTCAGAAATACAGTTCTTTCAAAGACTACCGTGGAAGTGTGGTCTAAGTCTACACTATGGTCTACTGTAGACCACTGTGTGGTGTAGACCGTCTACACCACACACAGTGGGTGTGTGTGACTCCTACTTCTTTAAAAAAAAAGTCTGCAGTATAGGTACTTATTGACACATTTTGGTGTCAATCGATCGACTAACAATGAACTAGGTAATTTACAATCAACAATTAACTAACTAGTTAACTTATTACCGCAGCCCGAGAGAGCCGAGAGAGGCTGGAACCGCTCCGAGCTAACACGGCCCAACATAGCGGAGCCGACGCCGGCGGTGCCGGTGCCGTCGCAGAGCGCCAAGCCCTGCCGCTACCAGCAACTCTACGGCTTGCTGAGGGACGTCGGCCTGCACAAGTATATTGGTATGATACTGCACACTAGCGCTTATACAGGGTGCATGGGTATATGAGCCGACACTAGCCCATGTTAACATGGTCATATAAATGGTATGTTGAAGTCAGAATTGATATCATCATTTTAATTTTTTAAATTTTCATACAAAATAAATTTTATAAATTCCGATTTGTATTAAAATTTTAATTATTAAAATGAAGATATCAATTTTCTGACTTCACCATACCATTTATATGACCATGTTAACATGGGGTAGTGTCGGCTCATATACCCTAACACCCTGTATACAGCCCCAGAGAGGCTAGACTTGCTCGGAGCCGTCGTCGAGAGCGAAGTCCTGCCGCTACCAGCAACTCTACGGCTTGCTGAGGGACGTCGGCCTGTACAAGTACATCGGTATGTACAGTCATGTTACAGTCTTTATTGTTAAAGCCACTGAATCTGATTTACGCTGGCACAAGTTGTTACATCGACTATTGATCCCAAGAGCTGGTATCTTTCTTATTTGAGCCACGGACGAATGTCATATATAAAGTTAGGACAATAACTCGCGGCTTCGTTTCAATGGCCACTGAGAACACCGTCGGGTTTTAGTGGGTAGGCCCCGCCCTCCCGGCGGGGAGGAGAGTCCCACATAACCCACTGACTGACTGTCCCATCAGCTAGGTATGCGCAAAGTTCCCGACGCAAAAAAGGTAGGTATCTTTCTTTTAATACTAGTACTTAGGGTGGGTTGCTGCACCATCTTACTTTAACTTTGACAAACGTCAAAAATTTGTCAAACTCTATACAAAAAGCACCGGTTGTCGTTATAGTTACAGTTAAAGTTAGGTGGTGCAACTCAGCCTAAGGCTGATCTTTTGGTCATTAAATTGAATTTACTAGCACCGCGCTTCGAATTTTCATTGTCCGGCACAAGTGTAGAGAGGTTTTTGCTTGTCCATTGTTATTTCATCACAACCTACATCGATAATGCCTAGTGGTAATGTAAAACGGCGGATTATACAATCCGACTGCGACAGATACATAACGTATCGTAAAACCTTTAAAATTAGGACTAGATCATTTGGTTACTGAATAAGATCTCACCTTACTCTTAAAATCTCTTTCCAGACTTGGTCAAGAAGCACGAGCTAGACTTGTCGACGTTCGCGTCGATGAACGAGGCGGACCTCACGGAAATCGGCGTCACGGCCTTCGGCGCTCGCAGGAAAATGCTGCTGATCATTGCTGGTGAGTTGTTGTTTACAAGGCCTCTAACCTACTGGGAGCTCTGGGAATTTTAAGGTCCGAAGGGGGTCTCCTTCTTCTTATTCGTTAGGCGGTTATCACACTGCGCCGAGCTCCGCCGCGGAGCGCGTGATTTTCATATAAAAAATCACGCGCGCGGACGCGTTGTCAGTGTGAAGTGCCGCGCGTGTTTTCTATACAAACTGAGCCCCGATTACGGTAATTTTTAACGTCAACAATCCAGACACGCTTCTCGATTCTGCGATACGATTGGTCGTTCAACAGCGTACGTCAGCTGTTTTGACCAATCGTATCGCAGAATCAGAAACGCGTCTGGATTGTCGACGTTAAAAGTTACCGTAATCGGGGCTCTGAGGTACTTGCATACAATGATTAAATAAGTTTTTTATCACTGCAAATCCTGTATAGCCAGGATCTCAGCTTGGCCTCTAATGAAACTCAACCGGTAAAAGGTTTAGCGGTCCCAGAAAAGGAACCCGCAACTCCTGAGTAGCCATAACCTTAGTTTGATATTATTCCGGTATGTTCCTTTGATATTATGGATCAAAAAATGTAGTGTTGTAGGCAGGCCTCCCACTCGTTGTGGAAATGTTTGATGAGACCATATTGGACGTCATTTGGTTGAGACAACGACTCAGATGATGCTGATTTCTGTAACTCCCCAATTTAAAGTAGGTGTAGTTTTTGTTACTTTTTATTAACGAACACGTTCTATTTCTCCAGAGCTTGCAAAACAAAAGAACGCGTTCAAAGGTTCTGCCGCCCCCGGAGCCGAGAGAAAGCTGATCTCCTCTCCGCCCTACAACACGGCCACTCTTCCCACCGACAAGTGGTAAGCCTACCCGGCTTACGCCTGTTGGCCTAAGATGCGCGCCGTGATACGCGGTTATCACGCCGTTTTATCGATTTTGTCCATACATTTTGCCGTCGATAAAAGTTATCACGGCGCGCATCTTAGGTCTACTGGCGTCGAGTCGACTCACATCTGCTTCGCTCTCGTTATATAGAGTTGCTTGTCCTTGCGGAGCGGGGGCGCAACCATCGAAGCAATGTGACTCGAATGGACGCCAGGCTTCTGCGTGACGCGGGGGCCTCACTCAACAAATTGCAATATTTGATAAAATAGAAAACTTGTCGGCTTATTTTTTTTAAATATATCTATTTTGTACTGTTGATGAAACCCGTAATATTCTAGTGAGGCGCTCGTGTCGCGCAAAGAATATTCGGCTAACAGGCTTCAGTTGACGCCGCCCGGAACAAAGCGATAATGTGTTTGCGGTCGTGGTGATCCCGATCGGCTTCCTAATGCTAAGCTTCGCAACCTCCTCATATTTTGAACCCTATTAGCGGTAGATCCGCTATGCTCGATGTATTCACTTGACACGCAAGCTTGATCAGGCGTAACGCCCTCTTATTAAGCACAATAAGAGCGCACTACGCCTGCCTTAATTAGGAAGCCGGTTCCATTTCCCACGAAATTTTGACGGTAGACGAGCAACCGACTGAAACTGTGAATTACCATTCTGGAAATGTGTAGGTACTTGATTAACTATTATAAATTGTGTAGGACGCAATACGCCAATAATAAAATAACTGAGATTTTGATTATTTTTCATCCAAACGAAATATTTTCTGTCGGTTGCAATATTTTTGTCGACTATTCGCTTTTCGTTCCGCGGCGGCGTCTAACCCACGAAGCAACGTAAACTATCAACGCTCATAAGACTGAATCCAAAGTAACTCGCAAGGAGTACTGATTGAACCCTAGTACAAATTAATGATCTCTAATAAGGCCTCAGTGAGACTGATTAATACCTAAGTTTAGAGAACGATTAACGCAGACGCGTGTTTTCAAATCTACCTTCTTTCAGACCATACTTACCTTTTTATATAAATTATCTTTCACGGAAGATCGTAGATTATGAACAGTGACTGTGATTTTATGAGCTTGCTTCGCGGATGAATCGTTGAATGTATGAGATTTTATTGATTCTAGTACCTAAGTTGTTTTTTATATAAATTTTTATGATAGCTTAAAGCGATACGACGATTTGATCTCTATCATAGACAGTTGTTGAAGTAAACTAGCCGAATTCAGCATTAGTTTTAAGATATTAAGTTATGGAATTTTAATCATAGTTTATAAGGAGAGCATGTTTTATTTTTTGATTTTTAACCCCGCATTTTTTATTTAGATCTTAACTGTATTTTTTCCGGACTTATGTATTTGATTATCATGATATCTGGCTCAACTTTTTTAACCTTTGATTATTTTACAATGGAAAGTCAATCTATTTCCAATTAATCTAACTTTGTTATTATCAGACTCCTTTTGATGGCATATTTTAAATAATATGATGAAAAAGGAACGTCTATATTGGCGATTGACAATTTTCCCAAAAAAATACGAAATCAGTTTATCAAGTTTTTGTAGGATGTACACTTTGGACAACACAGACCATTTTTGACTTGATTTTAAATAGGACTCTATAGTAACTATCCGGTATATCTCTAAGACCGCAGTGGCCATTTCACCTGCCACGACAGCCGGAGTATTTTAATCAGATAACATTTTAACCAATCATTGTTTTTGTGATTATGAATTTAAGTTTTTACTACGTGTGCATTTTTGATTTTAACCCTATTAACATTACTTATATTTAATTTGAATGCGTTATATTGTAAATTCTAATTTGTGTGTTTTTTACATAGTAAAGTTTTGGTACATAATGATTGTGTTAATGGTAATTTACTTTGTTGGCATCTAGGACGACCACGGTGTTATGTATCAATCCGTTTACTTCATATTTTGGTTTTAAGATCAGAAATGTAATTGTTTTAATCATGAACTTGTGATTTTGATCAATCTTTTTAAAGTGTGATTATGAGATGTAGACTTTTCCCTTTTAGTGATTATGAAATACCTTCTAAGTACATAAAATTAATTAAGAATGTATGCTAGTTACGATGTATTAGATACAATGAGTTTAGGTTTAAATAATAGATGCACTTAGCGTTATGTTTTATTTTTGAGAGTTTTTTTAAGAAGTTGTAAAAGATTTTTTTTAAGTTAATGCTTGTTTGATTAAAGAAGGTTTAAAAATATAATTTTGTGTTTGAATTCTATTAAACTAGTATTATATTATCTGTGCTACTAATATTATAAGTTACTCTTTCATGCAAACATTACCGAACAGATTTTGTTGAAACTTTATAATACAGGGTGTTTGGCGCATCGTGTGCCAAAATGATTTGGCGGATAGAATGGGTCATTTCCTATATTTTCAGCCCCCATAACACGTTCCATGCCAGGCGGCTACTTTTAAATTAATTTTTTTAGTAATTTCACCAAAATACCCAAATCGCATCATTTAATTTCGATTTAAAAAAAAACTACTAGGCGCAGCCCTAAAGTAAATATTTTGTTTTGACGTGCATTAATGTAGGGTTGCATCAAATCTAAATTTACTGGCAAATATCATCTAGTTTTTTTTAAATTCAGCTTTGAAGTTTTCCGAAAAGTTAAAAATGGACTGAACATTTAAGTTTACATGGGTATAATTTTTTTTTTAAAAGAGATAGCGATCTTCGGATTTTATCAAAACTTCTCTAGTCTATCCTCATTCAAACGGTATACTAATCTTGTTTAAATAATAACAACAACTTCACAAATTACTTAAATTAGTGCATTGACTCTACTCGGACTGATTTGCGAAATTTGTGTTTATAGCCCCTTTATGTGTGAATAGCACGTTTAACACCTACAGGTAAAAATTATTTATCTTATGCAATGTAAAAACCTTTTCCCAATCGTTTTTCAATGTGGATTTCTTGAATTTAAAGACGAAAATAATTATTTTGATCGTTTATTAATTATTACAAATTTTGTTCAAAATGGCCTCGGCAACGTATACACTCACGACATCTTCTTCTAATTTTCTCTTTTTATTACTACAAAGGCGTTTTCTACTCGTGGATTGGAAGAGATGGCCCTATACAGTGGCCTGCACGTTCCCCAGACCTAACTCCGTTCGATTTTTACGTCTGGGGACAAGCTAAAGAACTGGTGTACGTAACGGATTCAAACAATAGAAAAACTACAACGAATAGAAAACGCCTTATTAGTAATAAAAAGAGAAATGTGGCTGCATACGACAACAGTCGAAATTAGAAGAAGATGTCTTGAGTGTATACGTTGCCGAGGCGGACATTTTGAACAAAATTTGTAATAATTAATAAACGATCAAAATAATTATTTTCGTCTTTAATTTCAAGAAATCCACATTGAAAAACGATAGGGAAAAGGTTTTTACATTGCATAAGATAAATAATTTTTACCTGTAGGTATTTAACGTGCTATTCACACAAAAAGGGGCTATAAACACAAATTTCGCAAATCAGTCCGAGTAGAGTCAATGCACTAATTTAAGGAATTTGTGAAGTTGTTGTTATTATTTAAACAAGATTAGTATACCGTTTGAATGAGGATAGACTAGAGAAGTTTTGATAAAATCCGAAGATCGCTATCTCTTTTAAAAAAAAAATTATACCCATGTAAACTTAAATGTTCAGTCCATTTTTAACTTTTCGGAAAACTTCAAAGCTGAATTTAAAAAAAACTAGATGATATTTGCCAGTAAATTTAGATTTGATGCAACCCTACATTAATGCACGTCAAAACAAAATATTTACTTTAGGGCTGCGCCTTGTAGTTTTTTTTTAAATCGAAATTAAATGATGCGATTTGGGTATTTTGGTGAAATTACTAAAAAAATTAATTTAAAAGTAGCCGCCTGGCATGGAACGTGTTATGGGGGCTGAAAATATAGGAAATGACCCATTCTATCCGCCAAATCATTTTGGCACACGATGCGCCAAACACCCTGTATTATTGTTTATAACCCAGAGCTTATAATTTATGCCGATCTGTGACACTAAATTTGACGCGGGTGAAGGCGCGGGCAAAAGCTAGTTTTAAATATTAAACAGTCGTTAAAAGCATAGAGAAAAGTAATACATTAAAGTTTCAAGTTTGACGCGTGTCGATTCCCATCTTATTCGACTCGATTCCTGTCTCGAACAAGTAAACTTAAAAAAAGTAAAGTGTCAATGTCAAAGCGGCTGGTTGGCTAACCAAACAAAATATTGTAAAATATTTTTTGTTAATTTTATTAATAAATTAAAATAAACATGCGGTGGAGTGAAGCAGTAACTTTAGAATTCGTTAAAATCTATTTGAAACATGAATGTCTGTGGAATCCTGCTCATCCAGGTTACAAAATGAAGGCACAAAGGGAAAAATCTTACTTTAGCATTATTACTGAATTCAAAGATTCCACATCGAAGACTTTAACAGTGCCAGAAGTTAAAATGAAGATAAAAAACTTGAGGACAACGTATGTTCAACAAGTGCACAAAATTCTGCAGAAATCCAACCCGGATTCCATGTATGAACCTTCTTTGGTGTGGTTCCATGAAATGGATAAGTGTCTGAAACATGTGCCCAATCACCGACATCCAACCGCTTACAACACCGTAAGTAAATCTTTTTAAATACCTAGATCTCAGGAAAACAATTACATAAATATGAAAATACTGCAATCAATGTTATTGTACTAAAACTACCTACACCTTTACTTTATTGCAGGTTCCAGAAGCTCCTGAAGTCGATTCCTCGACTCAAATTTGGGTAGACCATGAAATGCAAAATGGTAACATGGAAGAAACAAACCCTGATCCCTTAGTCCCCCAAATGGAAGAGGAGTACACTGCCAAGTCACCACCCCCATTAAGGGTGAAAAAGGAAAAGCATTCCCCCATCTACAAGAAAAACAAAAAGAAAAAATTCAAACATAAAGCTGCAATTCAAGACTACTCCACAGATTCCAATTCAGAAATTGTTGGAAAAGAAGATGAATTTGATATTTATGGGAAATACATTGCATCCCAGCTGAGGAAAATGGATCTCTACAAAGCATTGCGGCTTCAGCTTGAGATACAAAACTTGGTCAGTGAAGCCAGGATCTCTGACATTACTAGTGATTAAATTGAGTTATAGATAGATATAAGATACTGATAGTGCAATTTTAACTCCATTTTAATTAGTAAACCAAAGATTGAATACCTTGGGCTTGGGTTTGGATTGCAAAAGATGGTCCTTATTGTACCAAAAACCCAGAATAGATTGGAACTAAATGGGTATCAGTAGTTTCAAAAGGGCAAGTGGCAACCTCTCTTAAATATTAACTGTTTTAATTTTATGACTTAGATTATTAAACTGGATTTGTATAATTTTTATTATTTATTTACAAAAATAATTTACAATTGTATGTAATAAAATAGTAAGTACCTTCATACTATATTATTTTTGTCCCACCAATTCTCACTTCAGGATGTAATGAATGGATTAAATCAATCATCAATCAATGCCTACAGGAACACTAACGTACGAACGGATTTTTTCAAGGGCAATAATCATAAATCAACTCCAAGCGATCTGTGACTCCACGGCTATGGCTATGTCAGATTGACTGAACGGTAAAATAAACATGTGTCATATTACCCACGTAACGTTTAAATAGTTAGAATGACATTGACATTAGAGCCATTTCAACTTTTCAAGACATTTTTCGTTGGAAAGTTGTGGTGGTTTTATTTTTCTGAAAAATTAATAATTTTCTACTATCAAAATGAGGTGGAGTGAAGTTGAAACTTTGAAATTCGTCAAAATGTATTTGAGACATGAGAACTTATGGAACCCTTCCGACACAAGCTACAAAATGAAGATTAAACGAGAGAAGGCGTACAATGATATCATCACAGAATTTCATTCTTCCACCGGAATTTTGATGAGCGAAACTGAGTTGAGGATCAAAATCAAGAACCTTAGATCGACGTACACTCAAGAAGTGTCCAAAATACGCCAACGGTCAAGTCCTGACTTCATATACACGCCGACCATCAAGTGGTTTGCTGAGTGGCATTCGTGTTTTAGTGCTATAAAGAAAAGAATGGATTCTTTAGAAGTATGAGTTTACGAGTATATTTTGCACTTTAATTTATTATGCATTCTACAAACCAATCTAATGTTTATATTTTATTTGCAGGATGAAGCTAACGAGAAGAAAAACTGCAATTTAACTGACCAGAAACACAATCCTCTTACTTCACAGTCCAATGATTATTTATTATTCTTAAAAGCTGAACCACAGGACTTTTCACTGAGCATGAGTCAGAAAATAAAAAAGAAAAGAAAAAGCAAGAAGAATAGTCCCAACTTCCCAGAGCGGTCACAGCGAGACAATGTTGATTTATGTTCTAGTTCTAAAGATGATGAGTTTGATATCTATGGTAAATATTTGGCAGCACAGTTAAGGAATATGGATTTTAATAAAGCTCTAAGATTACAATTGGAAATACAGACGATTGTGAGTGAAGCTAGAATGACTGCATTGTCTGGAACCTGATGGTAGAGAAATGTTTGAATAAACGAGTTATGTGTATTGCATGTCCCCAAAGAATTTATTTGGATTCTGTCTTTCAAGCAAATGAGTTAGTGACAGTAGTAGCTGAAGAAAATTATATGAATATGAGATGTACCTATATTTTTTTACTGAAAGCCCACTGTAAAATAATATTGTGAGAAGGTTGATAATAAACTTGTTTTAAGAGTGAAGCATTGTTTTATTTCTCAAATTATTAATTATTTTTTAATTATTGGTCTCTCTCTTATGAAAAATTACCTTGATTATGCAAATAAGATGTCATAGCTCTTTATCTACAAACCACTTGCACCCACTTGTGTGTGCAATGGCACCCCACAAACTTCATTCGTCACTTGTTCTAACACTTATCACAAAATAAAACGACAGTTTTAGGTAGGTAATCTTGAAATCCCTTGCTCTGGCGTTTTTGTACCTATGTAGTTCACTGTGAAGGCATTTCGAAATTACAACTGTCGAATTTTGTCACTTGTTTAGGGGGTTGAGATATAGAGCGCGAAGTATGTACGTTCCAACATCCGATAAAAGGGAATGAAACAAAACATGCAAGTCTGATTTTTTATTGCTGTTACAGCATCTGTTTATAATACAAACAAACATTATCGCTTACATTTCACTAGTGAAAATTCAGATCGTTCTGCTTGTACCAATTTGTTCCTACGACTTTGCTCTCTGCTTGATGCGGGAACTATTTTGTTTTATGAAAAAATATACATCGGCATCTGTGTATCCGATGTCTTCGTATCCCAAAAAAATAATTAGTCGGTAAATCACATCGAAATCTAAAGCTAAATTAAGTACTTTTGAGTTTCACATTTTCGGCTCAACCTTCGAAATGCTGGAGAACTGAAGTTTGACTTCGAGGGCAGTGCGCAGTCTGATTTTAAAACTAAATGTCTAAAACTTAGGTTTACGAATATCCAGACCAATTTATACTCGACGAGCTGCGTATAATCTCACTCAAACACGCGTTCGTAACCAAATAAGATATGAGTTACATAGCGTAACTTATTGTCGGTGTGATATCCGAGGCCTCTAGGCAATACGAATACTGACACGTAACGTTAATACTGACAGCTCGCCCGCGTAAACGGATCTCGACGAAAGACTAGATTAGACGACAATCTTCAGTGTCACAATCTCAAAAATAATACATCCTTTACCAATGTGCGTTTAGCGCTCAAGTGTGTTACACTAACCTTTATGCTTTTTGACTGATAGTTTACATGACAAATTACCAAGATCTTATGGCCAGCGTTATTTGGGGAACCAAACTTTATTATGAATTAACACAAATGTGATTTTAGCAATTTCTATTCCCTATTTTAGCGCTCTAAGTATCCGCCTTAAAATCTCGGCACCTATCGGAAGTAACTGTCAAAGAAGCATTTACATTTCAAGCTGTTTGGGTAGGGTAGTCAGATTGGCACTTGTGGACATTGCTCGATAAAGACCTAACGAATACTTGACACAACACTGACAATCCAACAACAAACAAGTGCCAAGTTGGAGAATGGCGACGTTCTATACCCTAATTCGATCCGCCCTTAACCTTAACCCTTCGGTTCCCACTCATTATAACTAGACTTATTAGCAATTCACACACTTCGATATTGACTTCACAAACACAAGTGTAAAATTGTTACATGCGTAAATGCGAGATTACTATTGGAATTTGCTGGAAGCGAACAGCAAAGGAAGAAGAGTTGTGATGTCATAAACATATTTTTTCAAACTAAATTACAATAAATTAATGAGAATGAAGAATGTTCACTAATTTTGTTTTTTAGCTTTCTGTATTCTCTGTTAAAAATAAAAAATACACGTGAAAGAATTATTTCGATACGTCAATTAGTTTCCAAGATATTGAATTTTAAAAGTGCGGGCGGCGGCCGGCCCGCCATTTTATGCGCGTGACGTCATATTACAACGACTGGCTCATATTTGTATGGGTGGAATCTTGCAAACTGAATTAAGACCCACTTCCAGGCAACCGATTAAGCTGAAATTTCGCAAACACATGTGATTTGGATGACCATGCAATATTATGATGACATGGAGCTGATCTGATGATGGAGCTGGAAGGTGGCCATAGGAACTCTATAATAAAACGACTTAAATGCATCGAGTTTGGGCTCGTTCGTTTTGTATTGATGAGTATTTTAATTCTATATAGTAATCGGGGTCTAATGATGGAGCTGGAAGGTAATTCGCAATAAAACGACACAATCGCATCAAGTTTGGGTTTGGTTCAATTTTAATTTCTATGATGGGTCTGGGTGTTAATATGTATAATAAGTTTGTATTTACAAAAAAAAAATATTTAAGTATGTTTATATCCGTTTTCTAGTGAGCGGACGCTGTGAATGTACGTCACACGGGGTCACGTGACCGTCGGCGGGACTCAATATTTAAGCGAACTTTGAATGCCTATAAAATCATAACTACTGGGTATTTTTGAATGAAATAAAAACTAATGTATTTGTAAATGTAAAAGCTTAACTGTAACATAGGTTTCAAGTGATTTTGCATACCTAGTAACATTCTCAATTCGAATATTATACTGACTTGGACATTAAACTAAAAATTTAAGTCATGAACACAGTGATACAGTGGACAAAATTAACAGTAAACTAAACGGGTAGTTATTAACTGCTATTAACTAAACGTTATGCTTCACATGCGTTAACATTAAGCATATTTATTGCGTTATTGATGACAGTACTTCAAGAATATTACAAAACACAAATACAAATCACAATATTATGTACTGCATAAGGAGGGTCATCAAGATCTACAACTGTCATGATTTAGCAACTGCCGAGTTGCAAGTCAAATACGGCCGAAGAACATTAAAAATTTAACAAGTAGCGTCACAAGTTATTTAGAAGTTTTACAGACTAGAATCACAGCGTGTTCTAAGATTCACACTCGAGAATGCACAAATTCTATTAAACAAAAAACTGCAATTCACAATAAACGTACCTACACTCTAATGCAGAAATGTATAGGCCTATAGTATAAGGTGAACCCGCACCTATAGATTACTTACGTAAATGGAACACGGACTTGAGCTCCTAATCGCTGTCAAAGGCGTCCTTATTGCAAAAGGAATTTACAAACTTGACAGCCACTGCGAAGTGGTCATTAGCCGCGATCACAATTAAAGTAAACAAGGCAACAAATGCGTTATAAATGCATTGTACACATCTCCAACCAGATATGAAAAGCCATTTAGTTGTGTGAATTTCAGAACTCACTGTCAATTCTAGTCTGTAAAGAGGCTTTCGCCCCGCATGCTTGTGACGCTTTTAAACTTGACAATTCGACTAAAACGTCAATAAAACTACAATACAAGGAAGAAGACTCAATTCAGATCTTAATTTGTACAATTTATCACAAATTTAAAAGAACACTGATAAGGTAACAGCGTTTTAACATTGGAAGGACTGTGTTCACTGATGTGTTAAATTATGCAATCTTGGAGATCATCGGCCGGTCGTCTCTAAACGAAGGAGGTTCACGTCCCGAAAAAGCATCGCAATAAAAAATATACGCTTTTTGCTCTCACACATGCCGATAAACAAAACATTCTCTTAAATTAGATTTTCAGGTACTTATCAATTTAAGCATACTCTTGTGATTTTTGATGAAACTGCTTAGTTTAGTTGCCGGCCGGCCGAAATGCTGTGCTGAAATGCTTATTTGAGTAGGGAAGGTACCACGAGTTCTGAATCCAAATATTTCATTTATGAAAAAATAAACGCTCTGTTTCGAAATACGAACACGGTTACAAAACTAACACGCTTGTATCTCAGTTTTATCAATTTCCGTTCTACCGATGTTTGTATGGACATTTGGAAACATGGGCGTAACTACAAAATATCAAACATTAGGCTATCGTTACATAGAAAAGTAGACAATACTCTTATTAGAAAAGCTAGGATACAATACTGTGAAATCTTATGAAAAAATAATTGCCTTAATGTACTTCTTTTAGTCTCATCCAATACGATTGCACCCACGTCTCCGCTAAGTAAATCAACAAATAAATAACATGGCGAAGTAGTTTTCAAAAAAATGCAAGAGAAAAACAAATGAGATCAAGATAAACGCCCATACAAATACCAGTATGTATGTAGGGTCGCTGTGGGCATCAGCGCAGCGCAATACGTAAGTTATTCATACTTTCAAAGCCTTCAACCAACAATGTTACACGGTTTGTTAGAACCAGATATAAATATTGTTATTTGTCTATGAAAAAATGTGGACTATTTTACTGTGCTGCGCTGATTCACACATTAAGCAGGCTCGGTCTAGCGGCAGGTTTGCTCAGTTCGATATACTTTAATTTACACAGATATTCTAGTAACAGCACTGTTTATAGTCAATTTCATATAAGATTCATAGGGCAATATGCATTTGACAATTCCGACAAAACATTGAATCAAAATAATAATCACGCTTTTTCAGACTAGCTTTTTAGGCATATAAAAGGTCTACTCGTACGAGCGTAGACGCGCTAAAGATGGTATGTATGTACCGTGAGTCGCCTATGATTTGTCGATAGAATAAATAGGTTTGAATTAATGCACGACTCGCGCCAAAATGACCGTAAAACACGCAGAAAAACGCTAATATGAAATAGCTGTAACTGCTGCAAATATCACCATAGGAATGTTATATGAAAAAGACTTTAAATACACTCAGTTAGTAGCACTAGTTAAGAGATTCAGGTGGTATTTAGGTGTCGCAATATACAATAACTGTCCTGTAGGCGGTCTTTGCGATGGTATTAAACCTGGTTTCAGTACGCTGGCATTATTAGGTATAATATACTGGGTGTCTGCGCTTATGTCACTATACTGATGTTATATCGGGTGTGCTGTTATTGTACACCGAATGTTGTTATTGTATACCAGGTGTGCTGTTATTGTATACCAGGTGTGCTGTTATTGTATACCAGGTGTGCTGTTATTGTATACCGGGTGTGCTGTTATTGTACACCGAATGTTGTTATTGTATACCGGGTGTGCTGTTATTGTACACCGAATGTTGTTATTGTATACCAGGTGTGCTGTTATTGTACACCGAATGTTGTTATTGTATACCGAATGTTGTTATTGTATACCGGTGTGCTGTTATTGTACACCGAATGTTGTTATTGTATACCGGGTGTGTTGTTATTGTATACCGGGTGTGCTGTTATTGTACACCGAATGTTGTTATTGTATACCAGGTGTGCTGTTATTGTATACCAAGTGTGTTATTGGTATACCGGGTGTGTTGTTATTGTACACCGAATGTTGTTATTGTATACCGGGTGTGCTGTTATTGTATACCGGGTGTGCTGTTATTGTATACCGGGTGTGTTATTGTATACCGGGCGTGAGCTGGTGGCCGCTGGTGCCTACGCGCCGCTTAGCTGGTGCTGCGGCGTGTAGACGGACGCGTTGGGGTCAAGCGGCGCCGGGAGGCGCGGCACTAGCGCTAGCAGCTGAGCCTTTAGCTCCTCTAGTTCTTTTTCTTGTCGAGATATTACCCCTGGAATAAACAATATAATCTTATAGCTTGAGTTCGGACAAATGGCAGCACCTTGAAAATTTCAAAATTTTTGTATCTTAAATCACAGTCATAAGATTGCCAGAGGGGCGTAGTCTACCCACTAAAACCTGTGGGTGCTTTTGGTGAGCTACATGAGTCGGAAACTTGGGGACATCATTATCAGTGGTTGCCTCAAGCATTCATCCGCGTTTCCTGATCAGCACTCGCAGCCTTTTAAAAAGCCACCATACACTCCCGTATCTGGTGATCCAGGCCTATTAGGGAGAGGCAAGTAGAGCCTTGGAGGTCACACCTATAAGGAAAGGGCAGGTGGTGATTCGGAGCTGAGACGTGGTCGCTTACTATGGGCCTCATAAGAAGGCTCCAGGTCACCCAAAGGGCGATGGAGCGTGCTATGCTCGGAGTTTCCCTGCGTGATCGAATCAGAAATGAGGAGATCCGTAGGAGAACCAGAGTGACTGACATAGCCCGCAGAATCGCTAAAATAAAGTGGCAGTGGGCGGGGCACATAGCTCGTATAGTTGATGGCCGCTGGGGCAGGAAAGTTCTTGAGTGGCGACCACGAGCCAGAAGACGTAGCGTGGGCAGGCCTCCCACTAGGTGGACCGACGATCTGGTGAAGGTCGCGGGAGGTGCCTGAATGCTAGCGGCGCAGGATCGGTCTTCGTGGAAATCCTTGGGGGAGGCCTTTGTCCAGCAGTGGACGTCTTTCGGCTGAAACGAAAGAACGAACGAGGTGGAACGAGGAACGAATATAATACTTTGTCTTCATAGGCCTACATTTTTGTGTCTACATGTGCCGAGTGTGACGTCACACAGGGCTCGTGTCACACCCACGCCTACCTTGCTGTATCTGCATGTGCCGCTTGGCGTCGCCGAGCGCGGAGAGCAGGTCGAGCTTGACGCGCGTCTCGGCCGACAGCGCGCGCTCCAAGTGCGCCGCGCGCTCGTGTAACGCCGTAAGCGCGCCGGCCATGCGTCCGTTCGCGCTTGACGCGTTCGACTCGTCTTGCCGCTCACGGGTTTCGAGGTTGCGAACCTGTAAATAAAGTAATGACAGTTAAACATAGTTAGCAACCTAAAATCTTTCAACAATTCAAATTCTAAATCACATAGGAGTGAGCAACGTGTAAACCGATAGCGCCGCGCTCTCTCTGAAATTCGAAATGCCCAAATTAAAAAAAAAGACAGTTTTCGCGTATGAAAGATCCGCTAGATGGCGGGACGTGGATGTGGGGTCTGACTGCTGCGTGATTGGTGGATTTTGACATATCTGTCAATGTCATGTGAAAAATAACCAATCATGCAGCATTTGGACCTCGCGTCTACGTATTGCCATCTGGCGGATTTTTCATACGCGAAAACCCTCAATAAACTAAAATAGAGAAACACAGGTCTCAACGCGACATTTTAGTTGAAATGGAACGCGAACGTTTAAAATCTTATAAAAATTAGTTTGTTTTAAAATAAAAGAGATGGGTGAAAATCGAGAGATGCGCCCGTTTGCGCTCGACGCGTTCGACTCGTCTTGTCTTTCGTGGGTTTAGAGTTTTGGGTTGCGAACCTGTAATAAAATAAGTAGTTTCAAATAAACACGTCCACTGTTGGACGAAAAACAGAACCAAGAATTTTACAACGACTGGCACAAGAACTAAACGTTTAGAAATAAACTGTCAAGACGCCCCCATTATAAAACAAAATACCAAAATCCAAAACGAAATTACTGATATTATCTTTCAAAACAACAATAATCTAACTAATGGACAATACATACAATAAATCGACACCAATTCTATCATATTTATTTATTTCACGGACCAAAAAAATGCAATTTGCCAGAAATTATATTTATTTTATTATTGCTAACAAACAACAATATTAAATACCTGAACCTTTTTCAGATACAGCGCTAACCGCGCGGTTTCTGCGTTATGGTTCGATCGTTACAGATGCTTGATAACTTTTCTGCAACCGCACGATTTTTGGTATATTCCACTTTAATCACTTGGGTGATTTTTTTTTTCAAAATTCTTTATTTACACAAAACATATTATACAGTTACACTATAAAAACAATACCATACAGTATAACTTACATCTTAAATGCGATAACACTTCACCAGGCCAAAAACAACTCTCAAAGCTTAACTACACTGAATTTATAAACAAAACTATTAGCTAACATAAATAATTGTAAAAGATTAACATAAAGCAAAAACATTATGAAGCTTTTAGTGTAAACTTCATATTTTAAGGGGGTCCTGCACAGAATCCTTAAAATTGACATATTTTTAAATCACGAGTGCTCTGCGNAATTTTGCATACTGAATACGGTCGTGTCTAATTTGTATTGTGGATGCTCGCGTCTCCGTTTCAAACTATACTACACGACTTACGCTTGACAAGAGTGTTAAAAAGTTAGTTTGATACTTATTTAGTAAAATTCAGTAAAATATGGAATTACATTTAAGAGTATTTTTATTTGTTATTACTTAAATATATTTTATCGAATTAATATAAAACTAGATTTTAAACAGATCTTAAACCTTGCGGATGAGTGGTTTTTAAAAATAAACTGATTAGGTAGGATTAAATAAATAAATTGATAATTTTTTTATTTAGAGTAGTAGGTACGCGGTATTTGCGTAACTGCTCATACAGTTTGGAAGAGTTTAGTAAAAAAAAGTTATTTCCAAACTATAGGTACTCGATTAGTTTCACACCCTTGCATTCTGACCATGTATAGAAAGAAAAGACGCTACGTTAACTGCCTAAGTATTCGAATTGAACGTTTAGGAAAAATACTCTTTTACGAAACTGTTTAACGCCTTTGATTAAATTGTTCATCAGAAATCAATTAGTTATGATTTTTATTGTGTAAGAATTTTTGCAGCAATACCAACAAAAAATCAAATCTTCTTTATTCCTGATTATAATACCTTACCATCCTTTACGTATTATAAATTCACTTTTTGCTTAGCAAAATTAGTGAAAATACGTGTTTTTACTCTGTGTTGAGTCTCTTTTGTCTCTACTCTGTAAAGCAGTTTGTGTGTGATCGTGTTAGTTCGTTGCGCCACCGCTAGCTCGGCTATCAAATCGTAGTTTTTCGTCCGTGCTGCACCCCCTTAAAGAATGATTCAATAAACAAACTGAATAATTTTGCAAGTCGGGTAGTTTTTAAAAGAAGTACGACAAAGTTTGTTGGTACCTCGAACCGAACACCGTGAGCCGGGCGCAGATTATACTGGACTTGTATCTATACAAGACCGGTATTCTAATACCGGTCTTGTGTGAATACTTGGGTGATCAAACAAAGTGGAATAGACCCAGTTTGCCCTATCTGAACAAGGCTAAGATACATTCGAACTGTCCCACGCACCTGCTCCGTAGCTTGGTTGAGATCCCTCTGTAACGCAGTGGCGGCGTCGCGCGCGCGTTGTAAGTCGCGCCGTAATGTAGCTGTCTCGCTCTCCGCCGCGGCCCGCCGCGAAGCGCACCACGAGTTCTCACATTCACCGCTGATAAAGGATATTATAAATAATTATTTATTTATTTATTAGGTACACCAACAAAGTCACATACATAATACAGTTCATACATTTTAACATGGTTTATAACACATGATGCGTATATGACCTCAATTACAGGTATACACAGCATTTCTTTTTGCAATGTTATGTCAGGGTAGTAATATTGTTAGACACAATGAATATATTGACAATCCAGGGATTGACTGTCCTGGCTTCTCAGAATAAGGAGAGCCGACCCCAAATAATGGTAAAAAGGGCTGGGAAAAGAAGATGAAGACAAAATGAAGTTATTAACAAGAGTTACACATGAGTGTAGAGACTTACAGCTTGCTGCGATGGGGATAGTCTTGCAATTGATGTTTTGTCGTTGCTGTTTACTTCTAAGCCCAATAGTGCAAAAAAAAAATCAATATAGGGGCCTCCGCTAAAATTTGCGCTTTCTCGACGTTGTTCCGACGCGGGTATACCGTGCCAAGGCGAATGACTTTGACATCTTGTCAAGTGTCATTCGGATGGCATTCGACACCCGGATGGCATTCGACACCACCTGTTTCCATTTTACTCATCCCTTGTTGGTTTTTCGTTAGGTTAGGTTAGCTTTGGTATTTTTAAGTTTAAAGTACTGACGACAGCACATGAAGCTATACACTGGTGTCTTCTTTATAATAAGAGTTGTCATCATCATCATTTCAGCCACAAGACGTCCACTGCTAAGCATAAGTCTCCTTCAATGATTTACATATCGCCCGGTTGCTAGAGGCCTGCATCGAGAGCCTTCATCTTGCTACATTTACGAGGTCGTCGGTCCACCTTGTGGGTGGACGTCCCACGCTGCGTTTTCCAATACGTGGCTTCCACTCTAAAACCTTGCTACCCCATCGACTGTCAGTTGTGTACTATGTGCAATGCCCATTGATTCTTCAGCTTGGGCTGTACTGCATAAGTCGAACGCTAACTTCGAACTTGTCCTATGTTCTTCCTATTAATTTCGTTGCGGGTCCAATGACAGTTGGACTTTCCCCTGGGACACTTGACCTTCACTGGTTGAGTTTTTGTTGGCAGTCAAGCTGTAGATCCTGGCTACACAGGAGTTGCAGCGGTGGGAACGATGTGGGAATAGTCCCGTTTTATATTGCATTAGATATACAGGGTGTTAGGTAAATGGGTATATGAGCCGACACTAGCCCATGTTAACATGGTCATATAAATGGTATGGCGAAGTCAGAAAATTGATATCTTCATTTTAATTATTTTGTTGACCGAGTTTGTTCCGGCGTTTTTTCTCAGCACTTGCCATATGTTTGTCTCGAAGCGCTGGTAGGGCCCAAAAGATAAGGAGACATGTAAAGTGCCCCATAAGGGCTACCTTTTCTTTTTTTAATATTTTCTATTGACGTTCATAAGTGCCACTTGTAGTCTAAACTGAATAAATATTTTTGATTTTGATTTAATTTTTATATTAAATCGGAATTTATAAAATTTATTTTGTATGAAAATTAAAAAAATTAAAATGATGATATCAAATTTCTGACTTCACCATACCATTTATATGACCATGTTAACATGGGCTAGTGTCGGCTCATATACCCATTTACCTAACACCCTGTATATATCCCCACCTGTCCTGGCGGGCGCTGCGCTGGCGCTGCAGCTGGCTCTCGACGTGCGAGCGCGCGCGCCGCTCCTCGCCCAGCCGCCGCTCCAGCGACGCCGTCGAGCGCTCGCTGCCGCGCCACGCAGACATTCTACGAGGAAACAACGTATTAGATAACACAGCTATAGCAGAGTAAATACAAATGAGTAGGTTATCTTCATAGAAATGCACCGAGCGCGGTTTGTATGTGAGCGCGCCAATACGTATGCGGCGCGCACGCACGCACTGACAAAATGGCAATGCCAGATTTTGTATGGAAAGTGGCGTCTTTTTTTTTTCGCGCGGCCATCGACCAAACTTTGTTTTTTGATTACAAAATAGTGTAATAAACCAAACTTACTATGGCATGTATACCTCTAAACTCAGTCTGAACTGAGTTACGAGCATTAGAAGTTTGATGATTTTCATACTAGATTTGCTTTTTGTGCGCAAGTTTTGTAAGAAATTGCAACAATTGTCTTTTAGCGGGGAGTTGCGCCGAATTTTGTCAGTGCGTGCGTGCGCGCCGCATACGTATTGGCGCGCTCACATACAAACCGAGTTACCGAACTCGGTTTGTATGTGAGCGCGCCAATACGTATGCGGCGCGCAATGAGTAGGTTATCTTCATAGAAACGCACCGGCGTTTCTATGAAGATAACCTACTCATTTGTATTTACTCAGGTTATAGTGTGCTAAGCTGCTGTGAGCGGTGTGTTTGTTGTCAAACACCAATAGAGTCAATTCATTTCTAATCTCGCAATGAGCAGTGGAATGTGATTTAGCAAAGAATTGGTGATGGATATCTGAAATAAATGATTTTTTTTATTTTTTTATTTAAAAGTGTTGGGAAGAATGTGTGGAAAATCTTTTCAGGCAAACCAACCATCTTACTATTAGTTGTACGCTACTAGCCTGTCAGCAGCTGCAAAGGCTAGAACATTCTCCAAGAGAGAGATAGGAGATAGGAAGAAGAGGGATAGACATCCGTTTTTTTGAGTGGACTACGGCCCGATTTTGGGAGAAAGAAAGGGGGGAGAGAAGGAGAATGAAAGGGGGGAGAGTGAGAAAGAAAGGGGAGTGAGGAAGAAAGAAAGGGGAGATAATAAGGAGAAAGGGGAGAGGGAGAAAGAATAAAGAGAGGGGGAGAAAGAAAAGAGAGTGAGAGAGGTAGAAAGAAAGGGAAGAGAGAGAGAGAGAGGGAGAAAGAAAGGGTAGAGAAATGGAGAAAGAAAGGGGAGAGAGGGAGAAAGAAAGGAGAGAGTAGTATAATAAAAGGGGAGATGGGAAGAAAGAAAAGGGAGAAGGAGAAAGAAAGGGAAAAGAGAGAGGAAGAAATAAAGGGGAGTGAAAAGGAAAAAGAAAGAAGAGAGAGAGAGGGAAGGNCAGCCGTAGGAAACTGCTCGTGTATATTTTGTAATTTGTTTTTTCTATGGTAATAAATCTCTTCGTAAATCTGCGACTACAAAGTATACACGAATTTTGCATACTGAATATGGTCATGTCTAATTTGTATTGTGGATGCTCGCGTCTCCGTTTCAAACTATACTACACCACTTGCACTTGACAAGAGTGTTAAAAAGTTAGTTTGATACTTATTCAGTAAAATATGGAATTACATTTAAGAGTATTACTTAAATATATTATATAATATAAAACTAGATTTTAAACACTCTTGCGGATAAGTGGTTTTTCAAAATAAACTGATTAGGTAGGATTAAATAAATAAATTGATAAAATTTTTATTTAGAGTAGTAGGTCTTTCGTCATCGTAGTGCGCACTCGCTAAAATAATATTTTGTATATCTGAAAGTGTTGTGAATGCTTATACTAAAACGTTTGTTTTTATTTGTATAGAGAACAATAGTGTCTAGACAAACCTAAAAAGGATTTAGGACGCTATTTGGATCAAATATGTAAATGCTCAATAATGAATAATAAATAAATAAATAAATAAATAGGTACGCGGTATTTGCTTAACTGCTCATACAGTTTGGAAGAGTTTAGTAAAAAAAAGTTATTTCCAAACTATAGGTACTCGATTAGTTTCACACCCTTGCGTTCTGAACATGTATAGAATGGAAAGACGCTACGTTAACTGCCTAAGTATTTGAATTGAACGTTTAGGAAAAATACTCTTTTACGAAACTATTTAACGCCTTTGTTCATCAGAAGAATCAGTTAGTTATGATTTTTATTGTGTAATAATTTTTGCAGCAATACCAACAAAAAATCAAATCTTCTTTATTCCTGATTATAATACCTAACCATCCTTTACGTATTATAAATTAACTTTTTGCTTAGCAAAATTAGTGAAAATACGTGTTTTTACTCTGTGTTGAGTCTCTTTTGTCTCTACTCTGTAAAGCAGTTTGTGTGCGATCGTGTTAGTTCGTTGCGCCACCGCTAGCTCGGCTATCAAATCGTAGTTTTTCGTCCGCGCTGCACCCCCTTAAATGNAGAGCCTCACTTGTGCTGCAGCGCGGCGTGCGCCTGCTTCAGCTGCTGGTGGTCGGCGCGGCGCTGGCGGTCGGCGGCGGCGCACGCGGCCAGCGCGCGGCGCGCCTCGGCCTCGCCTCGCAGCGCGCTCGCAACGGATGCCCGCAATCGCCGCACCTCCTCCGAGAGGGAGCGCGCTTCACGCGACTCTTTTGTTTCTCGGGATTCACGCTAAAAGACAAGTGATATGTAAATTAACCGAAAAAAATAGCTAAAAGAATAAATAAATAATAATAATAAATATCCTTGAACATTTTACACTGCGCTTCTAGTCCCAAACTAAGCAAAGCTTAAATACTTAAATACTTTTTTTTTTGTAAATACATACTTATTATACATAGAAAACACCCAGTCCAATACAAACAAATATGTTCATGCACACAAATACTGTGCGGGAATCGAACCCGCTACCTCCGGAATAGTAGTCCGTTTCCAACCACTACACCAAACGGTCGACTAATAGAATAGAAAAACCTGTACACCCTATTCAAAGACAAATAAATATTTCTATTCTATTTCTTTATTTGACACGAAAATATAAATGTACAAATAAAAGAAGAGAAAATAAAAAACATTAATCATCCTGTTAACGCCATCTATCGACTATACTCGTATCTGCTGCGCACATAACACGTCTGAAGTTGTATATGAGCGAGGAGCCTGGAGGGGAGCGCGGGAGCGGACACATCCATAAATAGCATAACCTTAGTTTGCTTCTACAAATAATAATAATAAATCTTTGGATAATTTCACACAGCACCAGCTAGCCCCAAAGTAAGCAATTTAATGCTTGTGTTATGGGTGCTAGCTTAACGGATGATAAATATGAGAAGATAGAAAAAGAATGCTCATCAGCTATCTAAGATCTACACACACTAGGATTTGGAGAGATCAGAGACTCAGGAAAAATAAAAAGATTTCGCACTGATATGATTTCAATATTGAATCCTAAGATCACACCAATATTATTATAAAGGCGAATGCTTGTAATGTGTATGTTTGTTACTTCTTCACGTCTTAACAGCTGGAGCGATTTTAATAAAATTTGGTATGGAGTTAGCTGACAACCTGGGTTAACACATGGCTATGTTTTACCACGGGTAACACCACAAGGCACAGCTATAGTCTGGTCTGCGAGCACGTAGAATTTTGTCCAATGACCCCAAGCTACCCACCCTTATCGCTCGCGCGTAATTATGTTGCTGTTGCGCTCGCACGCTCACTGCGGCCGCCCGTCGCCCAGTCGCGACAGCAATATAATTACGCGCGAGCGATAAGGATGGGTAGCTTGGGGTCATTGGACAAAATTCTACGTGCTCACAGACCAGACTATAGTAATAAATAAAATTCAAACACATTATGACAATTTTACAAACAAAAGGCTTTTTGCATACAAAGGATGTACTTACCGATTCACGTTCCCGTTCTTTGTCCTTTTCTTTCTCTTTTTCCCTTTCTTTGTCCTTCTCTTTTTCTTTCTCTCTTTCTTTTTCTTTGTCCTTTTCTTTTTCTTTTTCTTTGTAACCATTGCACTCTTTATTTTTTACACTTTCTTTTGTACTTTCTACTTCTTTAACTATAGTTTGTTCTTTCACTGCAAAAATAAAATTGATTAAAAAAAACAATAATTATAGAGTTACACCCGTATGCATAAACGATGCTTGCTTAAGTGAAGCAGCAAATCGAACGTAAAGCGATGAATAGAGCGCGGTGATTGGATCGTGTGTAACCCTGTGCGTCCACACGCATTGTGAGACGTCATAGTAATGTTATTCTCGTTTTCTACACTAATATTATAAAGAGGAAAACTTTGTTTGTTTGTTTGGTTGTAATGAATAGGCTCAAAAACTACAGGACCGTTTTTAAAAAATCTTTCACCATTCAAAATAAAATTTAGCCTATGTTACATTATCCACGAGTAACATAGGCTAAATTTTATTTTGGAAAAAAATAGGGTATCCGTAAAATATGTAGATAATGTAGTCCACGCGCGCGAAGCCGCGGGCGGAAAGCTAGTGTTACATAAAACCAATAAAACTTACACTGTTCGGTACTCTTATTACTATCACTGCTTTCCTTATCTTTATCTTTGTTTTTATTCTTCTTTTTTTCTTCTTTTATTGTGTTAGCCTCTTTCTTTTCACACTTTGTCGACTTTGCACAACCTGAACATAAGAAAAAATATTTAGTTTTGGTATTTTGTGTACAGTATATACCTACAAAATGCATCACGTCAGTCACGCGTCGCTCGTGTATTGTTGTCACGTCATGGTCATACTTTTTGTGGTTATGTCACGGAGGCGAGGTGGCCGTAGGACATCGTAACGGCAGGCCTGTTCATCTCCGCGAGTTTACATCGAAAACAAAACACGCACGATGGCCCCCGACAGAATTACTATTCGACAAGGCGTCACATACGAGCGAGCATTGACTCACGCACGCGTATTATTGTGTATGATGGAAAAAATAAAGGAAATAGTGTACTATACTGTGCAGTATTTAATTGCCTAAATAATAATAAAAACACAGAATGTACTTTTTTAAGTTGCCTCAAGATACTGAGAGGCAAATAAGTAGTAAATATTATTCATGATAATTCATGCTAAATCATGTATTTGCTCCGCCATTTTCTGCAGTTTGGCACCTCACGTCACATCATTTTACCGAAGTCAGCCTTATTGGCTCCGTGCACGATTACAGCGCCAACTAGCGTCCACAACTTTGTGGGCTCTGTCACATTGACATTTAGGTCGTATATTTGTGAAAAAATATCGAAATGATAAAATAACAAATATTTTCAACTAATAAATTGTTGTGATACCACTATTTGGGTGGAAAAAAGGTTTTGAAATCATTTTGGTCATTCAAATCAAATGAGGTAAGTCCAAAAAGTGTGTTTAATTTTGATTGTGTCAGGGTTTGTTTACTTCATTTATAGTTGTAGTTTTACAGTAAAACAAAAAGAAAAAGCTACTTTAACGGTTTCATTATATAACAGTAAATATATTTAAATGTTTCTGTATCGCTAGTAATAAATTAAATATCGTTTTCAGATCGAAATGAGTATCGTTTTGAAGACCGGGTTTGTAAGAGTTACAATATCAAATTCCAACCACAAACCGTATTTAAAGGAAAGTTGTTGGTATTGGCTGGACAAGTCCGAGATGTAGAAGAATTAAGAACAAAACAAGGGCAGAGTTCAATAATTCACGCTCTCATCATAAGGCAAACATCTGTGCACAACAACTACTGTGACTCATTTTTGTACTACCACGTTGTATAGTTTAGTTATTTCCAAATTGTAAACGGCTATTAAAACAGCCCTATCGAAATACAGTCCACTCTTTTATTTAAGTTCCCAGTAGGACCCTTTTCATGCGATTAATTAATGATATTAAAATGTATTATGTAGAATCGCTTTGCCATTGACAGATAGATCTGATGACAGAGCTAACATTATTTCTACTTTTGACCACCATGAGCGCTGCGATAGATTATGTCCCCCCCACCTAGTACTTCGCACCCAGCGAATAGCTTCGGCGTTTGTTAACAAAATGGTGCTTGACTCTTGAGACAAGCTAAATTACACCATATTGTTAATGACATTGAGCATACATTTTTTTAAATACCTTCGCGAAGTAAAACTTCTGTACGTAGTACTTGTTATTATTCTGTGCTATGGGTGAGTCACGTCACGATCAAGCCATGCACTGTGCGTTCACTTACCCTTCCCGTTGGTTTGCGCGTCGTCTGCCTGCGGGCCGGGCGGCGCGCCGTTGGTCTGCGCGTGCGGCCGCGCCGACGCCGCCGTGGCCGCCGCCAAGTGCTTCTCTAGCTTATCTAACTGTGGAGGGAAAGGGCTTATGTAGTCTACTAATTATTGACGATATTATATTGTAAGTGATTGGTTGATTAAACCGAAATTTCTTAGAATTAACGACGTTTCTGGTTTTTATGTCTTCTGAAAGGACTAAAAGTGCGATCTTAACCTACCCTTCGTTCGTTACCACTTAAATACATTGCACAATGTAACGCTAATGTTCCGAATGGTCCTGGATTGGGGAACACGGATTCTCAGAATCCTATCCGGCTCGAAGGACCTCCGAAGAATAAAGACGTGTTTTTTTCCCGACCAACCCTCGTCAGCCAGCTTTGGAGAATTCTTATAATACTCATTATTTAATTTCTGTATGCACTCTCAAATAACACTTTTAAATATCCCAACCCTAACACTGCTTCGGGACAATAATATAGGCAAGTGCTGAGAAGATGGATTCGTATTCCACAATCCAGAATCGTGGTATACAAACACCTAATGGTTAATTCGTAGCACTGACCTTAAACTGTAGTTGCGCGTGTTCCTGCGACGTGGGACAGTGCCCGTTCTGCTCCTTGGCGCAGCGCCGCTTGACGGAGCCGTTCATTTTCTCGCACTCCGCCTCCTTGGCCGGCGCCGGGCTGGCCACAGGTTGCTGCAACAACACAAAAAGCAGATTAAAATAATGAAGAAGAAAACTAGAAACATTAGGCTACGCTACGATATTAAAATAATGAAGGAGAAAACTAGAAACATTAGGCTACGCTACGATTTCTAAATTGTGGAATAAGATATTTATCTACAACTACGACAAAACATAAGCACACCATGAACAAAGATGAGTGAGTAGCACTGATCAGTGAGCGATGATCAGTGATAAGTGACCAGTGACCAGGGATAGTGAGCAGTGGCCAGTGACAGTAAGCAATAATCAGAGATCAGTTAACAATGATCAGCGAGCTACAAGCGGTGACCAGTTATCAGTAAATAGCGAGCTACACGTCTGGTCTGTGAGTACGTAGAATTTTGTCCAATGACCCCAAGCTACCCATCCTTATCGCTAGCGCGTAATTATTTTGCTATCGCGCTCGCACACTCACTGCGGGTGCCAGTCGCATAGTCGCGACAGCAATATAATGAGGGCTATCGTTTTTATACTTAACAGTTGGCACCCCTGGCGATTGACAGGAGTACAGGACCTTACTCTACAGTGGCGCCATCTTGATGAGTGCAAATGCGATAGTCCTCCTACCACTTTAGCGCTCACCAGTTGGTGCCACTGTCTACTAGCCAGTGACAGGACCTTACTCTACAGTGGCGCTAACTGGTGAGCGCTAAAACAATAGCCCTCATTACGCGCGAGCGATAAGGATGGATAGCTAGGGGTCATTGGACAAAATTCTACGTGCTCACAGACCGGGCTTTACAAGCAGTGATCAGTGAGCGGTAACCAGTGACGCACCTGGTCGGGCGCGGGCTCGGGCAGCGCGTCGCGCATGAGCTGGAAGTAGAACTCGTTCTCCGCGCGCACGCGCCGCTGCCGCCGCAGCCGCAGCCGGTGGCTCACGTAAGACTGCAAGCCACAACACGCCGTCAGTCAAGGTCTATAGTGAAGCCTTAGGGGCTAGCTGACACGCATTATGGAGGAAATTTTAAGCCGGTGGCTCACGTAAGACTGCAAGCCACAACACGCCGTCAGTCAAGGTCTATAGTGAAGCCTTAGGGGCTAGCTGACACGCATTATGGAGGAAATTTAAAGCCGGTGGCTCACGTACGACTGCAAGCCACAACACGTCAGCCGGTGTTTATAGTGAAGCCTTAGGGGCTGGTTGACACGCATTATGGAGGAAGTTTTAAGCCGATGGCTCACGTACGACTGCAAGCCACAACACGTCAGCCGGGGTAACTAAAGTGAAGCCTTAGGGCAAGGGTTCCCTAACTTATTGGAGACGCGCCCCCCATTCGTTCGTTCGTTCATTTCAGCCCAAACACGTCCACTGCTGGACAAAGGCCTCACACAAGGATTTCCACAAAGACCCCTATCCGGCTCGAAGGACCTCTGAAGAAACTAAAGGACCACTGTGTGCTTGTTTCCCGATCAATCAACCCTTCGGCCGGCTTCAGAGGATTCCGTGTTCCACAATATCTAGTCCAAATTATTTATTGGTCGTATCGAGCAGTCTGGAATGTATTCTCTTAGCGGTCGCAGGTTTTTTATTACTTAACTACACAGATGGCCCGCGCCCCCCTTTAAAAGTCTTAGCGTCTCCCCTGGGGGGCGCGCCCACCCCTTTGGGAACCTCTGCCTTAGGGGCTAGCTGACACGCATTATGGAGAAAGTTTTCATTATCATCATCATCTCAGCCATAGGGTGTCCACTGCTAAACATAGGCCTCCCCCAATGCTTTCCATATTGCCAGGTTCAAAAAATCAAATCAAAATCAAAAATATTTATTCAGTTTAGACTACAAGTGGCACTTACGAACGTCAAAATATTATTATAGAAAATAATAAAAAAAAAAAGGTTGGTAGCGGCCTGTGTCCAGCGCCTTCCTGCTACCTTTACAATGTCGTCGGTCCACCTCGTGGGTGGACATCCCACGCTGCGTTTTCCGATACGCGATCCGGAAAGTTTTACGTTTTTTAAATAATAGTGCTTGTTTTACGAGTAAAATGATTATTTTACGTGTGGTTTCACTATAATACAGAGGCGCGGCGGGAATCGAACCTGTTTTCTTCGGACCTGACCCGACTCTGACACAAAATGGGCTATTGTCGCTTCAGCTATATTGCATATAATTTACTTTATTTTTGTCATCATCAGCTTCAGCTTAGAGTTGTCCACTGCTGGATAGGTTCTCTCCAATATGCGCAATATTCATGGATGGATATGAGTAAGTATTTTGCTACTCATATCCATCTCCTGCGTAACCTTTCGCAAGAGATCATATTCGGTTGTATTTATTTGAAAAAGTTCTGCCTGACTTATGTTCCCACATATTTTATATCAGGCAAAATAGAAAAACTACGCTATTATTTTAGTGTGAAATCTTCCGTAAATCACACTGACTAATCGACAAAAAATTGTTTTCTAATTAGAAGTTGTATGCTGCACTAATTGTTATCAGAATCATTTGAAAAAATTAAAGTGATAAAAACAACTTTCACATCAAAATGAAATGAGTATTTTGAACATCACGTCAATGATAATGACTGAACAACTTTGAAAATATTTCATTAATTCTTCTTGTTAGTTGACAAACAGACAGTCACAAGATTGCTAAGGCTGTGGTAGTCACGCCGTAGGCCGAGTAAAAATATTTACTATAGGAATGTGTGGTCTCTTTCAGACGTAGTCGTATGGATGTCGGAAGAACGTTTGAGGCCCGGTTTCCACCAAGCCGGAGCGGAGAAGTGTCGAGCCATCAAACTTTTCTATAGAATTTGTTTAATGAATAGTGGAAATAATTAAATAAATAAATAAATAAATCAGAGGTGGAATTGTGTAAAGCAATCGTAATCATTTGACAGTTCCGTACGCGTAAGTAAGCGTTTGACAGAATAATCGTATGTTATGAACTGTCAAATGATAACGATTGCTTTACACAATTAAACCTCTGATTGGTTTTTCAAAACACTTCTCCGCTCTGCTCCGCCCTGGTGGAAAGCGGACCTGATGCTGACGTCGTACGCCGCGTATAGCGCTTAATAGGAGACCGTAGCCTTGTTTTTTTTTTTATATGCATAACAAGGCAGGTATTTGACCACAATCGCACCTGGAGTTACGTGGGATGCAGTCTAGGATGACTAAGTGCCTATTCACTCTTGCCTTGAAAAGGCCCGGATTATAGTCTTCGGGAAAGACAGTCTGAGTCTGAGAAAAGTAGACATTTCAATCACAGTATTTTCATACCTTTGAGGTTGACCGCAGGACCTCTATGGATGAGAGTGGCGGAGGACAGAAGGCAATGGAAGGACTTGGAGGAGGCCTTTGTCAATAAGCACACCAAAATTTTAGACATTTTGTGAAAGTTTTTTTAAGTGAAGTATTTGTTTATATAAGTGTTATCCTAAATTCAGAGTGTTAAATGTAAAATGTAAAAATGTTCGGAAATAAAAGGCTTATTATTATTATTTTCATACCTTAACTCCGAACCCGAGCGTGACAGCCGGGTATCCCACTGCATGAGCTGCTAGCGGCCGACACAGCCCGGCGCCCACGCCCAGCCCCACTCCCACGCCCACGCGCTCAATACGCAGCGCGCCCTCGATCCACAGCACGAGGCAGCACACCGCCACCGTGGGCAAACAGAGCCCTTTGTCTGCGACTGCCAAACAATTGCTTGTTCAAGTAGGGTAGGCTCCGAACTTATGGCGGGGAGAGTCCCACCCACTCTGCGCGTCCCCAACGGCCAGTGGGAAAAATTCCCAAAAATATAGTAGAGTCAGGGTCAAAGTTCGCCAAAAAGTCCGCATCACGTCGTTGTTACAGTTGGAATAAGGTCGTATAGTAAAATTTTGGCCACTTTGGGTGGCAACTATTTGACGCTGACTTTACCATATTATTTAACGTCGGGAAATGCTTTGCGCATACCCATTGACCGATGGGAACGCCCAGTGGGTGGACTTGCCAAAAGGGTGGAACCTAGAAGTAGGGTCACCAAACCCAAACCAGTAGGGCTATGATGCGCGCCAAGCTTTGCCCAGCTAGCCTAGGATGCGCGTCAATGTATGTCGTCGTGTTGCATTTTATCGATTTGGGATGATAAGCCCATAGATTTGTCGTCTAAAATCGATGATAGAATTATAACTTGGCGCGCATCCAGCTAGGCAGGCATTTTATCAACTTTTATGATAATAATTTATCTACGATAGTTTTTTTTTCATAAGATTTTAAACTTTCTCACGAATTAAATTAGTTGTCTGTGGAATTTGAGAACAGCCCAAACTGGCAGTAGATGAACCTTGGAAGGATCTACCAAAATCCCAAGCAAAACACAAAAAATAACTGCAATTTTTATTTTTGTTCTATTTTGAAAGTATTCTAAGAAACTATAATAATTTTAAGAATAATACTTACATGTATACCATGTGTACTGTACCCAAACATAGGTACTTGCAGCAAAAAATATGTACTGCAGAGGTATGAAGAAATAACATATCATGTCGGAAGTCAGGGCAATGCATATGAAAAACACTGAAAATGCCTGAAACAAATAAAATTCATGCTGTGTAAACTAGTAACATGTACACAAGTGCTTTGGTAGGTTCAAACGACACCACATAATACTAATTAATTGTTTACTTCAAGTAAAATTTTGCAAATGAGCTTAAAAATTATAGTCAATTGATCCAAACCACTCAAATTGCCAATTTGAAATAACATTTAATGTTAAAGGTAACTTCTTATTATCTTATTCATGATTAGTAGATGGAAACATTTATTACGGTATTTTAGATAAAAATTACTTGTTTCATTGACTTCACTTTAACTGAAGCTTCCAGCTATCTATATTTTTGTTATTGAAGCAAACAAGTAGATTGTATTACAATATAGTTTTACAAATTTTTGTGTAATAGGATTTTGGAGGAGCACACATGCTCTCCCAGTATTCCCGAATGTCTATGTATACAATAAGAATAAATTAAAATAAACAATTTAAAAAAAAACAAAGTAGTAAAACCAACTTACAAGCCCTTGATATTTGAATGAGTCGTACACTGATCGCAGCATCATCCAGAACGGCCACAGAAACTCAAATCTGAACTCCAGCATGTAGTCGGCCATCACTACCGTCGCCCACAGCATCACAAACTTTAGGTACACCAATGAACTGAAAAAGTAATAAGGATTTGAAAATTTACATGAATCTGAGGTGGAATTGTGTAAAGCAATCGTAATCATTTGACAGTTCATAACGTACCCCACAATTTATGTTGACATTTAATTGACATTAATTTTATTTGTATTATTAATTTATTTGGACATGATGTGTATTTCTTTCTTATTAATACTGCAATTGTTTATTATTAATAAGAAAATATAATATTGAAAATTTGAGATGTAATGAACATTATGAATAAATTTCTTATTCTTATTCTTACAATAAAGTCAGTTAAACAAAGCGTTTGACAGAATAATTGTACGTTATGAACTGTCAAATGATAACGATTGCTTCACACAATTCCACCTCTGGTAAGATTGAACTATCCGATTTATTATTTTGGGTATTGATGTCTAGGAAAAGTGTTTTGAGCACTATCAACAATATTTTTGTTGACAAACACCCCGAGATTATTATATTGTTTTGGCAAGTAAATTAAATGTATTACTGACTAATTAGGCCATGAAATCGAATATACCGCAATGAAGTGGTCGCTTCATTGCCAAGGCTGTCTTTTATCTGACCACCTGTGAGACGACCCCATACAAACTTCATCAACAAACGGTGCGAGCGATTTGCCGCCTTGCTCGTGGGAAAACGGAGGGAAACACGTGCACCACGATTCTAAGCGCGAAATGAACGAGAAAAACATGTGTTTCTCTAAGGTCTTTCACGTTTTTTGTCACCGCACACTTACTAACGTAACCATAATCAAAACCAGATGGTACTTCTACCCACACAAAAAATATCATGACATGCCTTTCACACATAACTTTATTGCACTTAATTACACTCGGCATGCACAAGAAACTTCGTAGATTTAGTTAATAACGACAGAAACGGTGTACACTCACTTTCCATACATTCCTTCGGTGATTTTTGTGCGCTTTAGGGGGCGCCGCATCTTGCCACTTTCGGCATTCCGTCTCTTCATATTTTTTCCTCCACGGTGTAAATTACTTTTACAGGCTCTCGATACAGAACACTTATTTACAGAGAATCATTGGTAACAACAATGCTCCTCAAAGTACTGCCTTTTGTTGTCAATCAGCCTATTGAGAATTTACTGAGGGAGATGGAAGAAAATATCGGCAAGCTTTTTCTGCGTTCACTTCAGTGTTGCCATAATAAATAATAAAATTCTACTATTAAGGTAGGTCTACATGTCATAATCGAATGTGAGTGGATGTTAAATGGTCAAGTTCATGATTTATGGAGTTTCATCATGATGTTTTGCAATGTTTTATGATGTTTGCTTCATTTTCCAGTTTTTCTATAAAATGAAGAACAACGTTTAGCTCGGTCGATAACCGTAGCTCATTTGAGTTTAGTATTTTGCCTGATGACCTTTGCCATTAAAAAAAATAACGTCACTTTGACATTTGCAGAAACAGCTGTATTTTTTTTTGTAAATAGTGGGAAAGAGAAAATTATCACGGATTTTAATAAATAAAAACTGATGTAAATAATTAAACTATGAATAATTTGTTGATGCACGAAAAATGACTTCTAACAATCTTATAAACTCAGTTCGTCAGTATCTGGCTTCGCATTGTATGCGTGTAGAAGAAGAATGGCTAACGGGGTACAGTAGTCTCAAAAACATTGTAAATAAAATTAATTTCATCAAGATCTAAGTATAATAAATATTAATTATATTTCAGATGTGTAGAATTCTTGACAGAAGACAGTAGCAATAATTACTCTGAAGCAGATATAAAGAACTTGGCTAAGGAGCAATGGTTGTTGAATGATCTGAAAGAAATTTGTCCGGGGTCTTTGCCCCCCAATCTTAAAGAGAGGGTTAAGACTGTACTGTCAGACAGGTTCGTGCTGCAGATCAACGCTGCTGTAGATATAGGTAATTATTTATTATTTAATAATTCTACAATGCCTTGAGTTTGATTTGTCTTGACCAAATTGATTAGAACCAAGTATAGAAACCAGTCCTTAAATCTACCAATGATGGACTTGCTTATATTAAAATGTAGTTTCTTTGACAGGATTCTGTAAAAGGTTAAAGTTTTACAGAATAAAGGTTAATAGAAATAAGGTCATAGTTTAAAAAAGCTCAATTTAGTGTAGTTTCACTCATCATTTAAGAGTACAAATAAGTTTGATTTGTGTTAGTCTTTTTATATAATATTTAATGGTTACAGGAACCCCAGCTTATCAGCAATATCTGAAGTTGCAAAAGGTGAACACAGAGAACATTGATGCCACAACCAAGTTTGATGATAAAATACCAAACCACAGGTAAATGAATAGTACAAGTTTTACAAAACAATAAAACTTGTATTATTGAGCAGAGACGATGCACAGCATCTGGTGAGAGATGCGTCTACTTCCGGTGTAGTTTTTTTTACCATTTTATACCTTAAATGACGTCATTTCCGCAATTATTTAATAGGAATTGATTTGACTTACTTCCGTTTGCCGCCATTTTAGTCACCTGGGGGCGAGCTTGCTCGGAGTTCTTCATAGAGAGCTCACCAGGAGGCCTTCTTGGGATGCTGTGCATCGTCTCTGCTCAATAATACAAGTTTTATTGTTTTGTAAAACTTGTACTATTATTCGGCATGTGACGATGCACAGCATCTGGTGAGAGACTTGTTTATTAGCTCCTGGTGACTACTTACCAATGGCGCTATGTGATGAAAGTTTTCGAGTTTCTGTAACAGAACTAGATTAGACTATGAAGAACTCCGAGCAAGCTCGCCCCCAGGTGACTAAAATGGCGGCAAACGGAAGTAAGTCAAATCAATTCCTATTAAATAATTGCGGAAATGACGTCATTTAAGGTATAAAATGGTAAAAAAAACTACACCGGAAGTAGACGCATCTCTCACCAGATGCTGTGCATCGTCACATGCCGAATAATAAATAGTTTTTCCCATTGTCCCCACCAGTGGCAGTTAAATAACATTTAAGGCTTATTCCCATTGCCCCCCCCAGTGGCAGTTAAAGAACATGTCCGCAGGCTAGTGGACAACAGGAATAAACCATTAGTCAATTTACACTCATTAGGGAGACTTATGAAAGGTTTAAAAAGATGAAACACAATTTATCTTTCCAGGATGATTAAGTTGTATCTCACTGATGGTGTTCAAGAGATATCAGGCATAGAGTATAAGCCCATGAGGAACCTCTCCTGTGATATCACACCAGGCTGCAAAGTACTTATAAAAGGTAAACATTAAAATGACAACATTTTCTGTTGCATATCTATGAGTAGATGAAGTTAACTTATTTTTCTGTTTAAGACTCATCATTATACCAATTATACTCTGGTTTACATCTGCTTCTCTACCCTGCCATGTGAATTTGATACAGATTAATTTTTATACCTACCTATTGTATCCACTTTCTGGAGACTTATTTTTTATTTAAATACTAAGAAAGATATCAATGAGGATCATTTCGATTTTTAGCTGTGAATGCAGATTTATAGGGCTAAGAAATCCTTAATACACAGTGCAAAAATTTTTGTTCTACGACAAAAATTGACGAAGTTATGGCCAAATTACTAAAAAAGTTCACTGACCGCCCGGCGCGGGGACGATGACGTCATTATATCCGATCCGAACGCTGCCGGCGTACTGCGTGGATAGAAAAAATTTTTTTCTAGCCAAATTATCAGTTTTAGAGAAAAACTTGTAATGACATTTATTCATCAGAATAAAGTAAGCTATCGATAGGTAATTTTTAAAAATGGAAATTGTGAAAAATAACGCAAAAAATCCATACGCTCATACGATTCAATGGAACGCAGAGACGCGATTGGGGTCTCCGTTTTCTAGCCAAATTATCAGTTTTAGAGAAAAACTTGTAATGACATTTATTCATCAGAATAAAGTAAGCTATCGATAGGTAATTTTTAAAAATGGAAATTGTGAAAAATAACGCAAAAAATCCATACGCTCATACGATTCAATGGAACGCAGAGACGCGATTGGGGTCTCCGTGGTGGTATATTTGGTTTTGTTGGCGATTTATTCAAATAAAGTGTACATAAGTGTTGTTAGAGTCATATCTTCTTCCAAGTAAAATATAAAAATGTATAAGTATTAATTTATTTACTTCTAACAATAAGGTATAACTTCTAACAATATGACATTGCTATGAAAATCATTTCGATGTACACTTAATACTAGAGATGAAACGGATATCCGGTAACTATCCGGTAGGCCGGATATCCGGCCTAAATTAGTGGCCGGATATCCGGTATCCGGCCAAACAACTATCCGTTTCATCACTACTTAATACCTACCTGTTATTTAGTTTTTTTGAGTTAAACCTACGCACCTACCTATCTATTCGCCGTTCCCATGGGCGGGCCAGCTGCTGCAGGAACCCCCCCCCCATGCCAGAAATGCCAGAAACTGGGTATGACTAGACCGCCCCCCCTCCCCAGGCCATAAGCTGGGTAAGGCTAGCCCCTCCCCCCAGCCCTAGAAACTGGTTATGAATTTTTATTTTTAAAAATTACTGGTCGATAGGTTACTTTATTTTGAAGAATAAATGTTATTAAAAGTTTTTTTCTAAAACTGATAGTTTAGCCGGAAAAAAATATTTTCCATCCCATTAGTACGCCGGCTGCGCTCGATTCGGATATAATGACGTCACGCGGCCTTGCGTACGTTGACTTTTAGCGGCAAAAACGGCCTATGTTTATTACTTAATATCTTCGTAAGTAATGGTCCGATTTGGATAATTCAAAAAGATATATCTTTCTTATGTCTTAAAGATTAACGTAGATACTAGTTTTATTGAATTTTCTACAACAGTACTGATCCTCATTGAAAATAAAAATTTCATTTTTCACTTCATTTCATGATTGTCCTTTAATTTCAAAGTCGTAACCTGTTTTCCTATATTTAGGGATATGATAACCATCATGTAGTTTTGCTGGCCACAATGTCTGTTAAACATTACTTCTCGTATTCTTTTCACAGGACCCGTAGAATGTCGTCGTGGCGTCCTGCTGCTGACTGAGAGTTCTATAGAGCTCCTCGGCGGGGAGGTGCAAGAGATCGCCGTGTCCCACTCTCTAGCTGGCATGCTGTCTTCCAAACTTGGCCTGCCCATTACTCAAGGTAGGATATTTGACGTTTTTCATAACCCTGAGCAGAATCTACTGAAGACGGCAGCACGGGACTTCTTGGCGGGAATCTGAAGCGTCATGTTAGCGGTTTTGTTTTATTTCCTCAAATTCGTGTTTAGGCGACTATTAATGTGTAATAATGGTGGGTTATTAACCATTGAGTGTTCGTGAACGTGCATGAGTGTGGGCGAGTGAAGCAAAACAGTGCATCGTGATTCTTCTGGTTCTCTCAAGTTGTCCATAGGAGGTCTCAGTAAAGCACCACAACTTTACTGAGACTCAAAGGGTGGGAAGGGGTATCATCTATCATCCTTCATTATATCATTACTTGATCTCATTTTGTAACTCGTATCACTTATAAACTTGAAAATGGCAAAAATCAAGTCGACGTCGACGTGTATTGCCAACATCATCAAAAAAGAAGAAGAAGAAGAAGACGGCAGCACAATCAAGGTTGACCCGTTGTCCTAGATGACTGATAAACGAGGCATCGCGAAACTATCGAGTGATAGTGACGGGTAAGATCTTGAGATGGTCGCTCAATGGTCGCCTCTACGCGCGTCGGCGAACTTAGCCCTGGACTATAGTCCACAATAGTGTGACCATTGCACAGGGTTAGGTGTAATTTCTTTTCGTCTGCTATTTTTCAAAACGCTAAACACAAAAAACGAACACACGGGAGTAAAAATTTGTCGTCAATGTAAATTAAAACCGTTAAAACCAAGCATGAAAATAACGTACATTTCGTAACTTTTTCCAGAAACGGACGGAGCAGACCTCAACACCACAATATCTCATCCACGGAACACCAACATCCCAACACCGCACACTCAAATGCCACCAGCAAGACAAGTCGATGACTCCCGCCCAGTGGCCAGGGTCACCAGCCTCCAAGTAGCAAGTACCATAGCCGACGACGACATTGACCTGGATCACATAGCCGCTATAGAAGCTGAGTTCTCTACCAACCCTGGCAAAAGGCAGCTAACACATTTAGATCTGAAGCCAGAGAAGAAATTAAAAACAGAAGTCGTCAACAATCCCGATGACTACCCTGATGATAACGACTTTTTAGACGAAGATGAGGACTATTTGAAAGAAATGGAAGCTCAGTTTGACGCTCAAACTGCTAAAGGTCCCGTAAAGGCGTCTTCAGAACCGTTCGTTTATATCAAGCAAATCAATGACATGAAACACAGTGATAAAGTGGGAAGAGTATTCAAAGTGAAGGCTCAGATTATGAAGCTTCTATCCAAGTTGTCAGTGGGCAAAGATGGGTGGAGTCTGAAATGCACTCTCATAGATGGCACAGGAAATATAGACGTAGATTTCACGAGCGATGTTCTATCCAAACTAGTCGGGTTCACGCCTCAGGAGATGAACGATTTGAAAAAGAAAATGGCGTCCAATCCAGCGCTCAAAGAAAAGGCTGTTTCTGTAAGTATTCTTTGCGTTTCTGTTTTAAAATTGCATTAATTCTCAGTTCATTATTTCTTATTAAGAAATTGATGTGGGACGTCCACCCACAAGGTGGACCGACGACCTGATAAAGGTAGCAGGAAGGCGCTGGATGCAGGCCGCTACCAACCGTGCGATGTGGAAGTCATTGGGGGAGGCCTATGTTCAGCAGTAGATGTCCTGTGGCTGAAATGATGATGATGATGATGAAGACATTGATGTTGATTTTTTTTTGTTGCAGGCACTACAGAAAGCCAAGGATACCTTACAAGTGTTGTACTGTATAATAGAGCTGACAATCCTAGAAGTGCCTAAAATCACCGCTCTTGTGCCTTTTGAAGAATCTCACGTCGATTTGCTAAGTAAAAGAGTTAAAAGTTACGAATCTGTTTTATAGCATTAAAGATGATTTTGTTATAAAATATCACTTTCTTAATTCATTTACCCCCCTTTTGTAGTCTATAGGAAACTTCATTACATCTTGCAAGATGACTGAGGTATTTTATAACTAAAAATTGCAAAAAAAGAACTCATATCATACATATAATCCAATCGACTGAAGTTGGTTTCCAGAATTTGGTTTTGGCAGAAGAAAATTTGCCCCCTAAGAATTTTTTCTACAGTCAGTTAAGATATTTTATGGGTCTCTACATTAACATTAAAACACCAAGATAGTTTACAACTATGTTTATTTTAAATACACCTGTTCATAACGCAATAATAGTGTGGAGTTCAATGTACAAAATTTATCTCATAATAATAATAAAATATAATTAACACAGGCTAACTAACGGTAAAGACGGTCCTAGTTCTGACAAATGCAAACATTAAAAACAATATTACTTCTTAATAACATAATATTGCCCTACAACCTACGCGGGGAGCGTCACGTTGTACGAAACACGAAGCGACATACTTTAGTTGACATTGTAGTGTCTCTAAACTACCCTACTAGACAGAAAGGGACGAAAAACAGTAAGAATTACCGATAACGATACAAGATTACAAAATAGGTTTTAAAAACAACGCGAAACTCCCCACGTAGAACCAGACCTAACACTGGACCAGCCATATTTAAATACAAAAGAAAAGCATTGAATATAGGAGAAAAATTAAATATGTATCCAGTGTTAGTAACACCAACACAACCATAAGGCGTGGTTCCGAGCGACCGCAGTGTGAGACAATATTAAATAGCCGACTCCCTCGCTCATGCATGTTTTCTAGAGCGAGTGATAGAGACAAATAGATCTATGCTGTTTTATGAAGATGAACGGTACAATATCAGTCTGCGGTCGCCACCAGAACAACACATTAGTTACACGCGTACAAAGCATAACTAAATTGAGCACTCCAATGTATAACTGATACATAATTAAACTTAGTTCAATTGAAATAATTAGGTCTCTAGAAACATATGTCGAAAACATTAAAATCTACATTGTTCCGAATTTCGAAACTAATAAAAAAACAAGTCCGGTTCTCCTTTACGTGAATAGGAAAAAAATAATTCGGGACTTCGTGGTATATTAAAAAATAAATAATAGTATGTATGTACAACTTAATACGAGTAATGTGTATGACTTGTATGCGTGAATATAACATTATAAAAGATACACATAATCGCAATGTACAATAAATACGGTTAAAAGGTTGCGTCCGCGCATCCAATGGACGTCGACGTCGGTAGTCCGCAACAAAACTTAATTTGTTGCGTGGTACGATGCGTCCAATCTGTACATACTTTATAAGAAAGTTACGTGTTTCTATATCTTTACATGGGACATATTTTCAACTTAATTGAAGGGGAGACCACTCTCCTCCTAACTCTCGTATCTGGTTGAATGAAATGGAAAATGAAGATTATCAGATGTTTCTGACTTCACAAGGGTGATCGAAAATATCAAGGATGGCTGATCGACGAATAATGGGTGAAGTAACAAAAAAGACTGCCGTTTACATATTGATTTAAAAACTAGCGAGTCTATTCGTTATTTTGCTTAAGGCTGCAAACTAGCGTGTATGACAAAGAATACTGACTAATGCTTCAAACACACCAACGCGTGCTGATCGCCACGCGCCGGCGCGATCATAGGCCAATGACAGGTCGCGTGGAGTGTCATGGGTCGCGCGACCTGTCATTGGCCTATGATAGCACGCATTTGTATGGTTGAAGCTTAACTCCATAAACTGGTAGTCCGGTGGCAGATATGCAGGCACTTGTGTCTATTGATAATATTGCTTCATTTTGGACATTTCCTATTGGACATACTGTATTACAATTACCATCAGAGTACAAAAGATGCGTTGTCAAATCGACCTAAATGATAGACACCACAAGACAATAAATAACTTAGCTAGACGTTATTTTTCACTACAGAAGCTTTAACAGGCATTCAGTGTTATAATTGCCGCAAAAATACTGCATGTAAATAATGTTAGAGGTTTGCTGAGATCGGTACTCTTAGACTAAGAGCTAGTGAACGCCAGACCTACGTCATTTTATAAAAGCTGAAAGTTTGTCAGCGTATGCTCCCAATATAGGATATAATGTTGGTAAATTATGGAGTTTGGGTCGTGGTGGCTTTGGGAGCTATCCTAAAAAAACTGTCTGGCAAGGAGTTGGAACTGTCAAAACTGTCTGGCTTTTGGGGAAAATACTTCTAGTAATTGCCCAAGTATCCCAACTAATATTATAAATGCGAAAGTAACTCTGTCTGTCTGTCTGTCTGTTACGCTTTCCCGCTTAAACCTCGCAACCGATTTTGATGAAATTTGGCATAGAGATAGTTTGAGTCCCGGGAAAGAACATAGGATAGTTTTTATCCCGGTTTTTGAAACAGGGACGCGCGCGATAAAGTTTTTCTGTGACAGACAAAATTCCACGCGGGCGAAGCCGCGGGCGGAAAGCTAGTTATACATAAAAATCAGATTTTATAGTGTAACGTAAATCTAACTTTTACGGTGGCTTTTTCTGTATATTCAATAGACTGTAATTCTACCAATGTTATACCATTAAATCTGATTTTTATGTATAATATTTGGGCAATAATTAGAAGTATTTTCCCCAATAGCCAGACAGTTTTGACAGTTCCAACTCCTTGCCAGACAGTTTTTTTAGGGTAGCTCCCAAAGCCACCACGACCCAAACTTTATAATTCACCAACATTATATCCAATATTGGGAGCATACGCTGACAAACTTTCAGCTTTTATAAAATGACGTAAGTCTGGCGTTCACTAGCTCTTAGTCTATCTAAATTGTATAAATTCAATTAATAAAATGCGAAGTAGGTGGAGATGATTTTTAAAAGCAATTATAATCGCCACTATCTAATTAATTTTCTCTTTTTATTTGTCGTGTTGAGAAGGAGATTGTGCTATTGAATCTATTAAAAAAATTACGTCGTATAAAATTTTAATCCAGCCAGCATTTCGTTCATTAAATCTACATCATCAGTTCAACTGTAAATACATACATGCGGTAGTTTTGTGACAGTTTGTTTACGTAACTCACGGGTTGCTTATCTAGCAGCGACAAGTTGACACCTCAATGGAAGACCAAACCCATGATGTCAGGGTTGTTATCTATCGATTGCCCAAATGTTACGATTGGCCAGGTACATCACTTTTCCCACTCTTTTTTAGGTTTTAGCAAATGCCCAAGAAAATTTAATTTCATGGATAAAGCGAATCTAAGGATTCGAATAGTTGACAACCCTAACAAAATAAATTCCAATACAAACAAAACAATAAATACGACATTAAAAATTAACTCATCCACTCGCACCGCGTTACATTTAATCTTACGAGATGAAGCAACTCTTAGTTCCAAAATATTTGTTTGCACAAATCTAAACGCTAAACCGTTGCGAACTCCTACTGCGTAATATAAACGAGTGTCAGTTCGACGAATAACATCGTAAATGCACTGATTCAATTCCTTTTCTCAAGCCTCTTTTTTATTCAAAAAGAACCTTCAAAAGTATTTAAAAAAATCGTTTCTCTCATAATTATTTCATCTATTGTTCTATCTCTGTAAATTTTTTGGCAGAAACAAGGTTATTCGTTGCCACTGAGCTTTATTCAACGTGTCCGTAAGAAGAAATACATAGCAGAATAAATAAGATCCTTAAAACATTGCGTCAATCATCGAATAATACATTTATTAGTTAGTTTGGGCTATACTGTCATCTGTACGCGTTAATTTTCTACAGGAGAGTAACATTTCTGTAGGACCACTCCTCAACTCCGCGTACAGAAATCACGTACGGTCACAGAAAACATTTAACTAAAGAAGAAGCAAGTGTTAGCTATTTACAGCACTCAGTAACGTATGACGTCATGCAGGGTTCTATCTGTCTACGCATCAGTCTTCCACTTAAATGCCACTCCGAAACAAAACTTAGGCCATCTCCAGGTGAAAAAGGGTTCGGGAGCTTATAAGATCCTCTCGTAGAACAGGAGGTAGGCCTGCGCCCTCAGGACCTTTTCCTCCGTGACCTCGGATACCATACTGTCGGATACGTAGTACCATTTGCCCGGCGGGGCCTCCGCGCTCGACGTGGGACCCTCGCCGGATTCGTAGCCGGAGAGATCGGACTCGGAGTCGGCGTCGCCGTCTCCGCTACCCGGCGGCGCCGGCATTGTATTAGCGCTCTTGGGCAGGAACCACCACCTCGGGTCCCCAGCTTTGACCGGCTGTCGCACTTTGACATACGCCACGTAGTGACCCCCGTGCATACCGCCGGAATGCTCCACCACTCCGTATAGAGAGTAGAGCAACTCGGATTGTCCTCGCGCCACATTAGGAAGCTTCTTCAGCTTATCCATCGCGCAGAACGGAGCCAAGTCTAAAATAGTCGGAAAATCCACGTGCTTCGACATCTTTCTGAACATGCATCGGGGGCCGATCTGGAATCGCTTCAGATGCAGAATCAGGATCGCGGGCGGACTCGAAACCAGGAATCGTTTGGTCGCGTTGGTGTACACAGTTTTGCCTCCCTTGCCGTTGATGCGTTCCGTGCACGTTTCGCAGCCCACTTTGTTGTTGCCCGTGAGAAGTTCTAGAGCCGTGAACTGGCTGAGGCAGGATTGAATGCTGCACTCGTCTTCGTCGCAGACGTATCTAGGCGAGGAGGGGCTCTGTCTCGAGTAGGGCAAGAAATCTCTCTGAAGATTCGACTTTTCCGGTTCGATATTGTTGACTTTCGGTCGAGGAATCGGAGGTGGCTCGGGCGGGGATTCCACCGCTACAGGCGAGGGGAGGGTGGGTTTCTTGACTTTGACGTCGTCCATCGCGAGTTTGAGCTCCTGGCAGTAGTAATCAAGGAGATCTTTCTTCTCCGGCTGTTCAGTGCTGCTTTCTGTTCCGTTTTCAAGGATATTCTTGCAGCCCTGCGCGCTTATGCCGCGCGAGATGACTTCATTGGAGTACTCGGGGGCGAAGTCTCTTCTAGACGGCGGCCTCTTGTCGTCGAGATCGGACTTTTCCGGGGACATCTTGCTGTGCTGCGGACTCGATAAATCCAGGTTGATCTCGCTTGAAAGTGAGCTGTGGCTACCGAGTTCCTTATCAATGATCGGGGAGTCAACATTATCGACGGTTTCCGTAGAATTGTGTTTCGTGGCTTCGGGGCTGGCGACTCCTGAGTCCGGATTTGAGAGATTCTCGAGGGAAATCAGGGGTTTGTATTCTAGAGGTATAGCGGTGGTCGAGGTTGCGGAGTCGGCGAACTCGACTTTGTCTTTGTCGGCGTTTTCCGGGGTGTTGTCGGTCTTTTCCTTGTGAAGGTCGACAGGGCTGGTGCGTATAGAGTCTGAGCTGATGAGCTTGTCGGAGCTGTATCCTGATTCAAGGTAGGCGGCGAAGTTTGCTGCGGTATGCTGCTGGGCGGCGGTGGTGCGAGGAGCTTCCTCGATATTGTCTTCGACGTCGGCGTCGGACTCTGAGGACGACTTACCGTCTTCTTTGGAGCCGCCGTTGGCCTCGGCGGTGGACTTGTCATCTTTCGACGTGGAGTTACCTGGAATGGAGAGAATATTGTAAGTATGCGATTGATTTTGAAACTAAAGCCTGGTCCGTGAGCACGTAGAATTTTGTCCAATGACCCCAAGCTGCCCATCCTTATCGCTCGCGCGTAATTATATTGCTGCCGCGACTGTGTGACGGGCGCCCGCAGTGAGTGCGAGCGCGACAGCAACATAATTACGCGCGAGCGATAAGGATGGGTAGCTGGGGGTCATTGGACAAAATTCTGCGTGCTCACGGACCAGGCTTTAGTTCTTGTATATACAGGTAAAGCGCTTAAATCAGTTAGTACATGAGGTATAGAAGCGGCACGGGAGGGGTAACATTGACTATGACCATAGCTGGGCACCGTTAATCAAATAGTTAACTTCGTTAATCGTTAAACCGTTAATAAAAAAATTAACTTCGTTAAACGTTAAAACGTTACATTTCGCAAGATTTAACGCAAGTTAACGTTAATCGTTAATCCGTTAACACATGATAATAAAACGAAAAAAGTAAATGTATGCAAGGTTCAAATAATTTCGAAAGCTTGTATTGTATGCTTGTATCTGGGGGCACGGCAGTGCCCCCACCAAGTCGTGCAAAAAAGCGGCACGGCCGTACCATCCTTTTCTCGAAGCAATTCAGGCCATTTTCGACCGCCTGTAACTTCGTTGTGGATAAAACTAGAAGGCTGAATTTTCATTTGCAGGCATTGTAAAAACACGGTATATTTAAAATTTCATTCAATTTGAACCAGTAGTTTAAGAATTATAACGGGTCAAAGTTACTTAATTTTGTCACTCACTGACTGACTCATCGATCATCAAAATTCTAAGGCACTTCTAGCAGACCTAGAAGCTTCAAATTTGGAATATAAGTAGTGTTTGGTGTATGAATCAAGGAAAAACTAAAATATTTGGGGGCAGGAAATCTTTAACGTTTTACATAAATATATTGACTTGGCCATCGCATGAAAACACGTGTAAATTAAATTATTTAGTGCGATGGCCAAGTCAATAATTTATGTAAAACGTTAAAGATTTCCTGGCCTGGACTTGGTATTACATGGATCTCACAACTTTTTACCGTAGAACAACTGAGTTGCGAGACTTGGTTTTTTTGACAAGTATTGTTTTTGATGGGATTCCTCTTTTATGTTTGCGCTACAAGCTTCCGAAATTATTTGAACCTTGCTTAAGTACCTACAATTATTTTTTTCGTTTTAGTACAACTGCATTTCAGAATAAAAGCTTGTTTTTAAAAAAGTTTTTAATTATTATAATTTTATTTTACACTTTTTAGTAAGTATCTCAATCTCAGAGCCTTGGTTCGATTACAAAACAATTTAGCTCCAAAGTGCTCAAAAAGACAAATCCAGCAAACACAAACTCGATAAGTTCCCACCGTTTCGTTTAGGAGTTCCTATGGCCACCTCCTGATTCCATCATCAGGACATCATCTAGTACTAAAGTGCTCGAAAAGACAAATCCAACGAACCCAAATTAGATGCGATGCCGCCAATTCATTTAGGAGTTCCTATGGCCACCTCTTGACTCCATCATCAGACCAGCTCAATGGTACCATAACATTGTATTGTCATCGTACCTACATAAGTATACCAAATTTTCAGCTCAATCGGTTGAGGAAAACTGGTCTTAAATTCAATTGCAAGAATTGTTCCACACATATCTACTACCTACTCTTAACAAGTGTCGTTAGTGATCTGGATCCAAAAACTGTTGTTTTGGGTTCTGGAAGTTATGGAAGCCGGAACGTACTTGTCAAAACGCGTTTTTCAGCGTGCCTGCTGTATCTTTTTGGTAAATAGTAGGTTCTGGATTAACGATTAACGGACTTAGGATAATTTAACGGAAGTTAACGAGTCCGTTAACAATTTTTAAAGTTAACTTAAAAGTTAATCCGTTAAAAGAAATGTTAACTTCGTTAATTAACGATTAACGGATTAACGAGTTAATGCCCAGCTATGACTATGACATGACAAAGCATACATAATCTGAAGTATCGCTGACGTTTGACCGTCACAAAAACTCAGCCACCGACTGAATTAAGATTTATACTAGCATTGTTTCTGTTATTTTTGTCAATTTTAGCCACAAAAGTTAATAAGCAACCTAAATAAAATCGTGCAAAATACACTACCATGGTTCTTCCGCGCCGCCTTCCTAGCAGCGTTGCGCTCTTTCTTAATCTGGTGCTTGGAGGGTTTGTTCTCCTCTGGGGCATTGGACACATTATCCTCTGAAATAACGTGGGCAAGTCAGTTTGTGCCTTATTTCGTCTCATTTAAGGCACCTATTAGGATGTTAACACAGTCACACATGGCAAGGGCAAAAAGATCATTATTAGTTTTAAAATAGGGTCTGATTTGGAGATGTAGGCATTCTGTTTTAGTCACAGCTGAACTAGCATCTTGCTATAGGGATTAAATAGACCCAAAGTTGGTCCATAAGTATTCTCCAGCTGTTGCAACACTCGTTACTGGGTAACAAGCGAAGGCAGCCTGGCATTTTCAGGTCCTCACGAAACCAAAGTTGTTGCATTTCACGAAGGCGAGTGAGCTAATACATGTGTGGTGGCTCGCTACTGTTCGTTTTTCAAATCGTTATGTGCATGTACCATCGGCAACAGTGTTAACTATCCATTGCCTGTCATGTCGTCTCGTTCTATCGCAAAGAATCACCATTTGATGAGAGCGAGAGCAAAAACGGAAATGGATAGTTAACAGTGTGGCCGTGTGTACACGTACAAACACAAGTAAAGCTCACTCGTATTCGTGAGTTGCAAGAACTATTCCTGACAGGTGACGTTGACAGCTGTCACTCACCGTTGGGAGTTTTCCTGCGCACCACAGCAGGAGGCTGCGGGCGGCTGGCGGCGACAGGCAGCGACAGGTCCAGGAAGTACTCCGCACGGTCCGACTGGTGGAAGCAGTCCTGGCACTCCAGCGTGGAAACCAGAAAGCCTCGGAATACCTGGGTGATAGAAAAACATTTGAAGTATTGCAGGCTGAAGCGATCTTGAGCCGTTAAGATACTGTGAGTTTACATTAGGTGTGCGACTAGCGACTGCGTAAAAAATGACAGATTGCACAGCGCATTTGGTGGTTACTTTCAAGAACCAAAATGTCGCTAGCGACCACACATAACATCATTGGTCATTTGGACTGTCAGTTTACGTTACTATGTTACGCAGTTCATCATCAGATCATTCAGTCTCCACAAGCCTGTCAAGTCTTAATTTACTAGAGTATGTGGCGTACACTCCCCACTCTGGCTAGACATGTTGGGAAGGCCTGACGTTCGCATATTTGTTTCTTAGTCGTTTCTTACAATAGTCGATAACCGCGGGAAGAGTGGTAGAGTGGTCTTATTCACTCTGGAATATCACATTTTGGAAGCATTATATCTTCTCTCTTAGCAAACTGATCAGCATGTTTAAGAAAGTCTACATCTAGTATCATCATAAATCATCTAGAGATCAACTCTCATCATAATCATCACCATCACAGCCATAGAACGTCCACTGCTGAACATAAGCTTCCCCCAAAGCTTTCCATGATGCCAGGTTGGTAGCGGCCTGCGTCCAGCGCCTTTATAATGTCGTCTGTCCACCTTGTGGGTGGACGTCCCACGCTGCGTCCACTCAAGAACCTTGCTGCCCCATCGGCCGCCAGTTCTGCGTACTATGTGCTCTGCCCTCTGAGATCAACTCTAAAATCCTTAGATAATAGAGACAAAAAAAGATCATCTTACCTGTTCTGGCCTAAGCATGGTGTCAGACGCCTGCTGCCCGTAGAACTTGACCTTCTGCTTGACTTCCCCGTCCACCTTGGCCGGGTCCACCTTCGAGCTCATGCCCAGGCTGCTGAGGATCACCGATTGGTAGCGCCGGAGGTCTTCCGACCTGGGGACGTTGCGTACCACTTTATTAACTACTTGCAAATAAATATCTAGACCAAAATACTGAATTTTACAGATACATTCCTCGTTTATCAGCCTTAATTCACAAATAATATACACAACATTCAATAATCTAAGTAATGACAGATGCAATTTACATTATGTATTGGATAATAGTGCTAAAAATATATTTATACTTTATGTATTGTCCTTTGTCTGAAGATTGTTTATTTCCTTCTTGCTATTGTTAAAGTTCACTCATCTTTAATGCTAAGTTTTTAAATTTTTCTTATGCTTCCGATCTAAGAGCGTTATCGCACTACGTCCGATTTAAACCCGTCAAAATACGAATTTAGAAAACTAGAGAAATCGGATCTAGTGAGTAAACCGCACGGATTCGGATCGGTCGTTGTGCGAAATCGCTCTGCCATGTCACTAAAACGATAAAAACGATTAATTTCAATAATGCCGCATTACTTAAATTCCTGTAAAAGCGTTTTAAAAGCCTATTTGTAGAAATTAAATTAGTTTAATGAATCTCACCTGACAGCCTCAAGTAGATGTCGTAGTAGCTCGTGGGCGTCGTGTTGGTCGCCGCCGCCGAACTGAGGCAGTTTGTTCACTAGGAACATGAGCAGTTTGCGCGGCGTGTATACTCCACTCTCGCCTGGAATACATTAATTTATTCGTCAAGATTTTTGCATATAAAATCAATCAATTTACTTTAATACTTATTAGGATTTTTCTATGTATCTTAAAATTGCTAAGGCTCTGTGGTTGGATTGTCCAAGTTTATAAATGAACCCGTCATTTAGAAAACGGCACGAGTCACAATTTTTTAAATATAGTTTTTTGGCGCCATTTTATTTACTGATGCATTTTACGTATTCCCTGTGAAAAGGGCACATTTTCATAAAAAAAAGTGTGACGTGGCGTTTCGGAAATGACGGGTTCAAATATTGTAGCATATTGGATCAAAGCCAAATATACTTATTGTTAAGTTAAACATTATATTTTGTGTAACAAAGAAAATTACATAAAGTTGAAGTGCAGTAATTAGATCTAAATGACAATATAAATAAAGAGTTATTCAAGCAGAACATAGCAATCAAGATTTTTTAAATAAAGTATAACATTAGTCAATATAATTATCCTCATTTAAAATTGCCTACACAAACAAAGTAACATTTATAAAATTATTTTTTTAACAGAATGATAAAAATTGACGATCAATAACATTCTTGATAGTGGACAATCATCATACTACTGTAGGAGGTGATAGTAATTATAAATAAGTGGGTTATGCAACCACTATCATATAACAAACCATCATTGTTTGTGAAATAAAACGGTCTTATCATTGACAACAACCAAAATAAATTAATGCCATAATTTCAAGATAACACTGTGAATACAATCAAGCAAAATTTTCCTCTGCATGTTTCGAGGGTATTTTCAGACTTTACCATCCTGTAATTAGGTTGAGGTAAAAATAAACTTTAATGTAGGTCGCCTGAACAGTCGCTTATTTTCACTTTCACCAGAACACTTTGTAAATCTTCAATATATTTTTTACTCTCTTTTTTTCTGACATAGCAAGAGACATTTAATGTAGCAAGATAAAAAATGATACAATCAATGAGCAACTGGCATTCATCATATAAAAACACTGATGTAATGTAAAATTAAAATATGTTTCTGATGTGACTATTATTGGCAAACAAACATTTTATTGTTACCAATATGTAACTACATTTCAAAACATTTTGCTTTCTTTTAATAACATCAATTTAGATTTTTAATTATGTATTTCAAGTGTACCTGAAGATAATAAATTGAAATATCAATGTTTTTTCTTTTTAATTAACATTGAGGGAGGATGTAGTGAAGGTCTGTTATGTTAATAATCATTGTTGAATCGTCTGCCTGGCTAAAAGAAAACCAACCTTGTCCTTGTGGCTTAAGTGAATGGAAATCTTAGATGTATCTTTTGAGGTAAATTGATTATAGCATTGTATTACAATACAATTTAATTTACTTTTTGGTGTTGCTTAGAATTATTTTTACGAAATAAACAACAACACTAATTGAACGCTTTGCACAAGCATAACAATAATCAAAATAAATTCTATTACCTGATTGTAAATCTATCAATGTCTCAGCCAAGGTCCTGGTTAGCGTTCCCCACTCAGCCAATTGTCCGGTAATGGGAGGCAGGTCCACATCCTTGCTTTCCTCTGCGTCAACCTTCATCTTTAACTTCCCGCCTGGCAACGTAAACCTCTCTCCAGGGTTGGCCATTTCTTGCAGGACTTGCACTAAATAAGGGGTCTGCGCTAAACATTGCATTACCGAATTGAAAAAGCATGTGTTTCCTAAATTGGATAATCCTCTCACTCTTGGCAAGTTCAATGCTATTGCTTTATCTTTCCCCTTATCTGTCTTTGTTAAGTTTTCTACTGGTAACACAAGGTCAACTTTAGGTTTGTTTTCATAATACAGCTCGATAGGAGGGAGGGATTTCAGGTTGCCGCCTGCCATTGCTGCGGCCTGCTTTTTAAGGTATTCAATGCACTCATGGAGCTTTTTGGAACTGGACGCTGTGACTTCGTTATTGCAGTTGTAGCAGTATATTTCCCAGGAGGTGGTGTTGGCTGTGAGGGCATGGCAGTCGGAGTGGGGAGTGTTAAAGTGATTCAGGGCGTGTTTGTTCCGCGCGCGGCCGCACAGCTGCGAGCCACATCGCAGGCACATCCACAAACTCAGGTCTTCTTCAAAATCTGGGTCAGACACTTCGTTTTTGGCGGACTTCTTGCACTCCGCACATTCCTTCTCGAACCCCCCGGTCTTCAACGTCTTCTTCAGGCGGGTGAGGTCGATCGCCTTGGCGACGTGAGGACATGCGGACTTGACGTTTTCGTCGCAGGACTCCGTCGACTCGTCTCCGTTCTCCCCGGGGTCGCTCTGTCTCTTTTTCTTAACCATTGTTGCGTTAACTCAGGAGATCGCCTGCAACACGTAACGAGAGACGTGGTAATAATAACCCACGAACACAAAAAGAGAAAAATGACAAATCTGTGTCGATAGTCATTGCACGCGTGACAACGCACATTCATCAAGAAATGCATGCAGGAACCTTATATCAGTGCCAACTTTCTATTAATATATAGTTTAGCTACTTACAGTTACATGCAATCTAATAGAACCGAGGTTAGATCGAGAAGAACAAAGAAATAAATCTAATTTTCTGAAATTTTTGTCAGAAAAGTAAACCACGGCCGTCAGACATTTTGACAGTGTTACTATTTAAAAAAAATATATTAAAAAAGTTATTGTAGGCTGCGTATACATGAATGGATATCAAATACCAATGCAATAAAAATCGATAAGATTATGAATAGTCAATTGAATGATCGGAATCGAATAAAGTTTCTGACGTATGGATTTGAGAATAGCCTACTTTCATACTGATTCACTGGCGACACCAAGCGGGCAATAGTGGAACTAAAATTCTGAAACGTCAACATGATCGTGGTGGAACTTGCTAATCAAATTGTGAATTTCCATTGATATTGCTATATTTTGTGTCTAAATTTGTGAATTTTATCAAGGAACTACAACTTTGCAGTGGGACCCGTACATAAGTGCAGTGTAAATATGTAGTTTCGTGGAAAGTGCGCTTAGGAACCAAGTTATTTTTACTACGGTGTTGATGTTGATCAGTTTTTGTGAAATAAATCAGTAAAATGTCGCTCCCTGGCAATGGTATCTTCGTGGTGCAGGGCGAGATGGCAATGCTCGTCACTGCCATGCGTAGAAGTACTCGTTGGGGCTCGCATTCTTTCCCCAACGAAGAATATGATGTGCTCATGAAAACCTTCCAAGACTTGAAGATCATCCTCAATCAAGTAGACGACCTGAGGCTCTTGGACCCGGCGACGTATTTAAGTCCGTTCCTAGAAGTCATCAGAAGCAAAGAAACTACTGGGCCTGTGACTAGTCTAGCTCTATCAGCTATACACAAGTTTTTATCCTATGGACTAATAGGTAACTTTCATTATGATTTCGCACTTAGAAACTTCTATATGTCTTATGTAGTTGCCATTATGTATGTCACCATACATGAAAAACGATAAAATCATAAAGCAAAAGGAAAATAATACATAAAAATGTAAATTTTGTAAAGTTCACATAAAAATGTTTAACAAAATATGTTTATGTTACTTCAGACCCAACCCACCCCAGCGTGCCTGCCATAGTGGAAGACATTTCCGATGCAGTCACTCATGCCCGGTTTGTGGGCACCGACCACTCTTCTGACGGAGTTGTGCTCATGAAGATACTGCAGGTTGGTTTCTTTTTTCAGAACAAATACTTTCTTTATTGATGATGAAATATTTCTTAGTATATTGGCTTGTGCATGTAAAATATGAACACAATAGGAGCAATACTGTATTCTTTGTAAACAAAATTCACTGGAATGACAATCAATTATCATTGCAATTAAGTTTCTTTTGGTGCAATTTTTGTTAGCCAAACAAACTGGAATACTTCTAATTAGACTATAGCTTTCTAACTATTATCAAATGTTAGGCCCTAAAAATAGTAATTATAAAATAGTTTTAAATTACAAATAAAAATGTGATTAACCAATTTCAATATAATATTCAAAAGCACTGCCAGGTTTTGTGTCTTATGATAATTTTTTACTTAATGATAATTTTAACACAATCAATGTTTTTGTTTGACAGGTACTCCGCACACTTATGTTGAGCCCTGAAGGAGTGATGCTGACCGACGAAAGTGTCTGTGAAATTATGCTCAGCTGTTTTCGAATCTGCTTTGAGACAAGACTTACAGGTAAACATTTTCTCACATTCATTCTAGTAGTACTATTTAAAATAAAAAAATATACTTAATCAATATCATAATCAGTGCTTCAATGGTAACAAGGTCTTAAGCTAATACATACATGATATTGATTATAATAATATAACATCATTATCAACCCACTTGTTACTTACTGCAGATAAAAGGCTTCCCCCGATGTACATAATAAAGTTTAGAATATTCTTAACCACTAATTCTAAATAAACTACACCATATTATCATTAATCTAGCTAGAGCCAAAATCTTTCACCCATGGCTGTACCGATCAGGAGAGGGCAGCTACCAAAAAATCTTTTTTTTTTTTTTTTCCCTTTTTATATCTGCAATCGACTTAGGTCATAATCAGATGTTTTGTCTTGCTTTTTTTGTTTGTGTTCATGAGGAGGGGTATTCCAGTAAATTCTCTCCCTCGGTTTTTACTAATTCACGTAGCAATCTAGTCCAGCCTTCCAATATTCAGTCCAAGCCACTAGCATCTTTGGTCCAACTGTAATATTTGCCATCTTTTCAGTCTTGTGGTGGTCTTGTGGGTTTGTTCCACAATTTCTCTAGCAAGTTGGTTTGTGTGATGTTTTAGCCTTTCCTTATATTTGGTACAGTATTTGCTCACCTCCTCCCTGACTGTCGGCATCTCTAAGTACTCGTGTATCTCTACATTTCTAGCGAACCATGGTGAATTTGAGATTGCCCTCAGTGTTTTATTCTGATACCAAAAAATCTGACCCAAAAAACCTGATCTAAAAAATATGACATAAAACCCCTGACTTGCCCCCCTTTAGGCCAGAAGCTGGATATGACTTGCCCCTTTCTTGGGCAGAAGCAGGATACGACCATGCTTTCGCCCCTTATTCAGTCTTAAACAAAATGACAAAGCAGCCAAAACTGTGATATCACTTATTTCTATAAATACAAAGCTCAAAATCAAACATTCTTCCCCCTTTCCAGAACTCTTCAGTCGAAACACTTTCACCCTCTTATTCAGTTTTACAAAATGACAAAGCACCCAAAACTGTGTGATATCACTTATTTCTATAAATACAAAGCTCAAATTCAAACACCTTTTCAGAACTCCTCCGCCGCAACGCCGAGCAGTGTCTCCGAGACATGACCCAGCTGATATTCATGCGACTGCCGCAGTTCCCGCCAGAAGACGCCGCGTCGGCCAGCTTTGCCGCGGTCGGGCTGTCGCTGAAGAAACGCGACAAGACCGCCAAGAAGAAGAGCCTGACTGGGATTCATAGTGAGTAGCTTCTTATAGTATTTCTGCTCAACCCTAAGGTCTGCGGGCCACACTGTGGCTGGGAAATAATTCTAAGTAGCCCGCGAAAGTATGGTTTGTATGCACCAAATTAAAAAATCACAGTAACTGTAATAGGAAATGTAAGTGGGCCGTCGTAAACGACTGAATCCACCGTTTGGCCTGACTCTTCCAAAGGTTGGGCAGCCTTGTTATATGTATAGTATGTCGACAGCATCTCATGGACTAGATTTTTGTTGAGAAATAGCCTGTATTATAAAGGGATAAATGCCACTGCATTGAACAGATAAGACACTTTCTTTTTAAAAATTGCAGTGTGTACATAAACAAATTTAATGGCAGAAACATGCAAATTAGCAAATCTGAAGAAATTACTATTTGTCTCTACTATATCATAGTAATTATTACTTGTTTTTCCTTTGTTTATTTTGTATGAACAGTAGGTAATGAACAAAGTGATCATCAAATTCATCAACTTCGCGCTGCTTATTACAAGTAGCTTAAAGTACTGCCACCCACCAACAGATGGCGCTGTGTGTCGATTGACTCGCGGTTCCATTTGATTTTTTCCGAAACTTGACTACCTCCAAGGAGTTGGGGTATCGTTAAAAAAGGGTGTTTGCCGCTTCGATGGCACGCGCGCTGGCTACGGGGCGTGGGGTATGGCCATCAAGACATACTCAACACGTAATTTTTGGTTCGGAGAGGCAGTTGGCTACCGATAAGTACCGGCGCCTCCTCTGCCAGAATTGCCAGATATCATAATTTTACCAGTAAAGATACCCAAGGTCAAATATAAACTTGGAAAACTCATGTTTTCAATAACAGTGTCAGTAGTTTACAGTATGTATGGATTTCATTCAAGTCAAAAGCTATCAAAACAAAGCACTTCACAATCAATGTCAAAACCTGTTAATCAGTTACCTATCTTGCTTGCTATCAATAGATATTGATTTCATTCAAAAAATATTAGGTCTTTTTCATACACACGTAATAACTACTTAATAAGTATTATTACACTAGCGTTTGCCCGCGGCTTCGCCTGCGTGAATTTTTTTTGACACAAAAACTTTATCACACATTCCTGTTTCAAAAATCTGGATAAAAATTATCCTATGACCTTTCCCGGGAATCTATCTCTAAACCAATGTCATTCAAGTCGGTTCAGTGGTTTAGTCATGAAAGCGTAACAGACAGAGTTACTTTCGCATGTATAATATTTCCTCCCCATCAAAATAAAGTGATATTGTTCCAGGTACAAATTCGTTAGAGAGGAATTCATCTATGACCGAGCAAGCCAGCGCCCACGCCGACCCCGAGACAGACAACGAAAAGAAGTTGGAGAAAATGAGGCACCAGTAAGAATACAAATTACAGGCTATGTTAAAAATCAAACATAAAATATACTTACTGAATGAAACATATACTTATTGTCGGCCGTTTGGCAGAACGGGCAAAAATTGAAATGATGAATTTTAATTTCTGTGACGGGTAAATATTTAGGGGCTTGCGCGATGTGTGAAATTGAGACTGACTGTACTAGGCTCGGTTAGTCATCATACGAAATAATGGGTACTTACTTTATGTATAGGTATAATACATAGATACATATTTATCATTTATTTATAAAAATACACATCCCTTCATGCCTGCATAACATTGTAGGTAAGAGTGTTTCCTTTTTTATTTACCCTTAACATTTGTCCCACCCCCAGCCAAGACAAGAACCTGCTAAACGAAGCGGAGATCACCATCGAACCCGTGGACCCTCTGAAGACGCCGACCAAGAAGCACAACCGCCACTCGTCCATGGACCTGGCCTCCCAGAACACGTCCATCACACAACTGCTGGAGAAGTGCGTGAATAAGGACGCCGAGCCGGAGAAAAGCGATGAAGCGGAGAAGACTGACGAGCAGAAGGAGGAAGTTGAAGTGACTGATGGTGAGTGAAAGGGAGGGAGTTAATGAGATAGTGTTGTATTCTGTGGTCAGTGTACAGAGACAGACCACGCCGACTACAACAAGACTAAAGCCCAGAACAGACGGTGAAACGCAACTGCAACTTTCTGATGATTCTGATGAATGAAACTGAAACTGAAAGTTTCCAACTGGTCGCGTCATGCGTGGTCTCTCAACGGACGCTATGGCAGAAACTTAGATGCAACTCAAAAGTAACTTGCAGTTGCAGTTTCGTTGCAGTTGCGTTTCACCGTCTATTCTGGGCCTTACAGTTTCTTTGTAGAAGCTGTCTAAGTAAGAAAGCTAATCTAAAATAATATGGGTTCACTCAAACAAAGTGTTATCAGCTCATTTTTGTTCACCAAGTTCCAAGCTGTCTCTGTCCAAATATCTAAACTGGATCAGTGGTTTTTGTGTGAAAATGTGTCATCTAAAACCACGGATTACTCTGGCATTATTTATTACTAAATAATAGTATTATTATTCTAATAGCGTACAAGTGTTTTATCATCAGCCAGCCCCACGAACTTCAATTCCTGCATTTAACATATCACCTGTACTCACACAAATCATCTTCCCCTTTCACAGCCGAAGTAATAGAGCAGGACGGCAGCACATGCACGAAGCCGGCTGAAGCAGGGGACGCTTCAGCCGAAAAGGAGAAGCTTGAGGAGTACGTGAACCACAGAGGCATCCGGTTCACGCCGCAGGAAGATTCGCTCAACCTGCAGCCGTATGGGCTGGTTTGCGTCAGGGAGCTGTTCAGGTATGTTAAAATTATCATCATCATTTCAACCACAGGACGTCCACTGCTGAACATAGGCCTCACCCAATGATTACCAGAATTATCGGGTGGTAGCGGCTTGCATCCAGCGCCTTCCTGCTGTTAAAGTTATGCCGTCTTTAAATCATTGCTATTGTTTGGTTATTTTATGTTTTGTCGTATCGTAATGGATTTTTGTAAAATTTATCTGTAACCCTGCAACCAACATTGACTTAATTGTTTGCACTAGTCGATCGAATAATTTAGTGTAACTCTTGATGCCATTTCTATGGTGCAGCATCGTCCATTGTGCATAGTGAACCGTGCCGGCACGGCAGCAATCATCCGGCGACACAACGCCGTGTCGTGTTCCAGTAGCGGCGCCGTGCTGTCACAAGATGGCCGGTGCCGCATCGTAGACTTGTAGCCACGCCTTAAAGCGTGCACTGCGCCGGCACCACCGTATATCAAGAGAAATGTCACCTTGAAGTTGAACGGAATCTTCTGATATCTGTTCACAGGTTCCTGATCTCACTGTGCAACCCGCTAGACAGCCAGAATACGTCTGCCATGGTGCACTTAGGACTGTCGCTGGTGGGCACGGCCCTGGAGGTGGGCGCCGACCAGCTGGCCGCCTGCCCCTCGCTGTTCTACCTCGTGCGGGACCCGCTGTGCAGGAACCTGTTGAGCGTGAGTGTCCGAGCTGCTGTCTGTGTAGCCCTGTAGACAGCAGAACACTCCGCCATGGTGTCTGAGGCTGCTGAGCTCACTGTAGCCCTGTAGACAGCAGAACTGGTGTCTAACCGTACCGGATCGGTTGGTTTTTTTGTGTAGAAATACGAGTATTCACTGACCGTGGGAGCCATGGCTCAACGTGACCACGACTGATCTGGCAAAAGCGAAACGAATAAGAAGAAGGGTGCCATGAGGGGTACCCAGACGTATGTCACGGATTCAAAACTTTTACTCTGTGGAAAACTCTTAGCGAGTATCCTTAGGTACAATCAAGTGAGTCAGCAGGACTATTGATTTTAGTCTTAGCACAAGGCAATGAGAATTCGTCTACAGCTTCTAGCTCTAGCTTCAGGTTGTGGTCAACTGTCCTCAAGAGTTTCTACTAGCTAACGATTTGCAGAAACTCACACGCATTGTCGCAAGCTCCCTTTAGTAGTCGAAGTTAGACTAGAAGTTGATCCAGGTCAAACGAATTTTAGAAAAGACCTTGTTATGTTACCCTAACATCTTAATAACCCAATAACTTTATATTTTTACAGCTTCTAGGCACGGAGAGGATATCGATTTTCGCGTTAGACCTGCAAGTGTCCTTCCTTCTCTTCGAAGCGCTGCGTTTCCAGCTCAAGTTCCAAATGGAAGCGTTCTTCAAGAAGATCATCGAAATTATATCAATGGACACGTCCAAAGCCATATACGAGCTGAAAGAGATCCAGCATTTAGCCCTCGAGAGCTTAGCTCAGCTGTTTAGGATACCAGGCTACTGTACAGAGCTGTATTTAAACTACGACTGTGACGTGTATTGTATGAATGTTTTCGAGGAGCTCACTAAATTATTATCCAAAAACGTTATATCCTCAACAGCTTACAACATTCACTCGCTATCACTAGAAGTGTTGTTGACTATTATAGACGCAATCGAAATGGGTACGCAGCCCAAGATTGAGAGTAAGAGTGAGACGGATATATTGAATGTTGAAGAGGAGAAAGAGTCAAAATATGGGCGTGGCGGTCACGTGACATTGGAGTTGGGAGGGATGGATGATGCGTCGGTAGTGAGCGATCACGTGACGCACGATATAAGCCAGTACTTCGTTCCGGGGAGGACGGGCCGTCATAAGGCGACCACAAACCTCCCCACTGAGGCCGAGTTGGACAATATAAGGAATATGAAGAAGGTAATTATACGTTTCCGATCTAGACAAATATTCAGTACTTTTGAAATATCATTTCAATATTCACATCAACTGTCACTTATTAAGTTTATTATTGGTTAGAAACGATTCCCATTGGCTCTTATGCCTGCGTATTCGATCTGTAATTTAATGACTACGAAACAGTTAATTTCTTATGCCAAATTGAATGACTGGTGGTTTAATAAGATTTTAAGTTATGGTTTTATCTTGCAGTGGGTAACCCAAGGCACGGAATTGTTCAACCAGAAGCCAGAACGTGGAATAGAGTTCTTGCAAGAGCATGGGGTTCTAAAGACTCCTTTAGATCCTCACGAAGTTGCAATCTTCCTCAGAGAAAATCCTGATTTGGATAAGAAAATGATTGGTGAGTAACTGAATGACATTAGATGCTGCTGTGTAAAAATGTCCAAAAAAAAATTGTTTATTTACACCCGTATTCACAAACGATGCTTGCCTTAGGCGGTTATCACACTGCGCCGCGCTCCGCCGCGGAGCGCGTGATTTCATATAAAAAATCCCGCACGCAGACGCGTTGTCAGTGTGTTGTGCCGCGCGTGTTTTCTATACAAACTGAGGTACTTGCATACAATGATTAAAACTGTCGTCCCGCGTACCGCGGCGGAGCGCGGCGCAGTGTGATAACCGCCTAAGTGAAGCAGCAAATCGAACGCACAGCGTTGAATAGAGTATATGTGACCCTGTGCGTCCACGCGCACTGTGAGACCTCATAGTAATGTTTGTGAATACGGGCGTTAGTCTTACTTTATAGAAAACATATTCAAAGCATAAAAGTATTTTTTGGTTGAATGATTGAAAGGAAAGTAGACCAAAAATCAAAAGTTTTTTTTAATATTCCTAGCCAATTGTCGCGTCGCTTCTTATTTTTATATCAATTTTATATTCCAGGCGAGTACATCTGCAAGCGTTCGTCTCGCGGCGAGGACGACAGCGAAAGCGGTAGCACTGTGCTAGGAGCATTCGCTGACAGTTTTGACTACACTGGACTTCGCATCGATCAGGCGCTCCGTCTGTACTTGGAAACCTTCCGCCTGCCAGGAGAGGCGCCCTTGATCTTCCTGGTTATGGAGAAGTTCGCTGAGAGGTGGCATGTGAGTATACAGTAGCGAAGATGGTGAAGGTGACTGAGTTTGTTGCGGCGCTTCTTCTCAGCACTTGCCAAATGTTTGTCTCGAAGCGCTGGTAGAGCAAAAAAAGAATGAGACATGTATAGGCTCCTTAAGAGCATTTGACGATTTGCAAGTACTAATTTAATTAGTCTAAACAAATAAAGATAATTTTGATTTTGATTTCAAGAGGGAGTACATATTAGCAGAGAGAGGTACACAGTGTTGACGAGTGGGTACACAGTAGAGGAGATCGGGTACACAGTAGTGGAGATCAGGTACATAGTAGTGGAGAATGGGTACACAGTAGCCGAGAGAGGAAACACAGTAGCGAAGATATTCAATAGACATAGCTTACTAGATCGGTCTTCGTGTGAACCAGTCGCTCTGCATTATTGTTCAGAAGTGTCTGTATAAGACCTCAAATTATTTTTTGGTGTATCTATGTTGATCTCATAAAAAAGTTAGGTAAGTTTTAACGTACTAGCCCACCACAACAATTAGGAGCATGACAGGAAACTAAATTGCACTCACATTAGATAATTGCTTAAACATTCTCATCCAATGAGGGTTTTCGCGATTGAAAAATCTGCCAGATGGCAATACGTAGACGCGAGGTCCAAATGCTGCATGATTGGTGGATTTTGACATATCTGTCAATGTCATGTCAAAAATAACCAATCATGCAGCATTTGGACCTCGCGTCTACGTATTGCCATCTGGCGGATTTTTCAATCGCGAACACCCTCATTAGTCACTAGTATACTTGTACTAATTTCATACCTAATACTAGGTAACAGTTTGTCTCGAAGTGATTTGATATTCACCTCCCTAGCTCCAGTGACGCCTTGTTTGCCGTGCGCCTAATTGTTTTGGTCGGATAGTACTGTATCCAACATGCTGCTATAAAACAGTGTCAAATTAAATCACCCTTATTCCACCCACAGTCCACAAACGGCGAGCCATTTGCCAACACAGACGCGGCTTTCCGCCTGGCCTACGCGGTCATCATGCTTAACATGGACCAACACAATCACAACGCGAAGAAACTGAACGTGCCCATGACTGTTGATGACTTCGTCAAGAATCTACGAGGGTGCAACGGTTCTGGAGACTTCGATCAGGCTATGCTGGAAGCTGTTTATTATTCTATCAAGTGAGTAAACTCAGAAAGGCTCATTTACACGCATTAAGTAGATAACTAAATTTTAACTTAATTAATGATCAAATTGCATCATAACTTTTTAACTTAATTTTAAGTCTATGTCCAAACGTCAGGCTCTTGTTTACTATAATAATAATAAATAATAAATATCCTTGGACATTTTACACTGCGCTTCTAGTCCCAAACTAAGCAAAGCTTGTACTATGGGTACTAGAGAACGGATATAAACATACTTAAATACTTTTTTTTTGTAAATACATACTTATTATACATAGAATATAAAAAAACTACTTGTCAAAACGTGTCAAGTGACATGCCCCGCCCACCAACTTACCCGAAAAATTAAGTTACCTACTCATCTATTTAATACGTGTAAATCAGCCTTAAAACTCTTGTAAGGCTTTTAACCCAATATTAACCAAACTACCTACTACTTTGGGATAATAAATGGGCCAGTGCTGAGAAGCGCAAGAAACTCTGTCATTATTGTTAGTGATGATTACTGATGATATTGACGATGTAGGATTGGTATTTTCTGGCAGAGGAGGCGCCGGTACTTATGGGTAGCCAACTGCCTCTCTGAACAAAAATTACGTGTTGAGTATGTCTTGATGGCCATACCCCACGCCCCGTGGCCGGCGCGCGTGCCATCGAAGCGGCAAACACCCTTTTTAACGATACCCCAACTCCTTGGAGGTAGTCAAGTTTCGGAAAAAATCAAATGGAACCGCGAGTCAATCGACACACAGCGCCATCTGTTGGTGGGTGGCAGTACTTTACACTACTTGTAAAAAGCAGCGCAGTTGATGAATTTGTTGATCATTTTGTTCATTACCTACTGTTCATACAAAATGAACAAAGGAATAACAAATAATAATTTATGATATACTGTAGAGACAACAAATAATAGTTTCTTCATACTGTGCACACAGATTTGCTAATTCAACCGTTAATAAAAAAGTGAGATTAATGATATTATTTATACTTGATAATAAAATAAATAAAAGAGTGCCGACATCTAGTGATAATTTTATTCCTTTTAACGAGTTTAAGGAAGTAATCCGATCAAAACGTGAAGTATTTAGCAAAATGTATAACTTTAAAATGATTTTCAACCGACTTCAAAAAAAGGAGGAGGTTCTCAATTCGACCCGTATGGTTTTTTTTTTCTATGTTTGTTACGCGATAACTCCGCCAATTATGAACCGATTTGAACAAATCTTTTTTCAGCGTATAGGTAATACCTCAAGGGTGGTCCCATTTAAATTTAATAGTAAAAAAAAACAACCCCCAAGGGTGGAAAACTAGGGATGAACTTTTTTATACGCAATATCTCCGCCGTTTATGAACCAATTTGAACTATTATTTTTTTGTTGAATAGGTATTATCAAAAGGGTGGTTTCATGCGAATTTGAAGAAAATATTTCACCCCCAAGGGTGGAAAATTGGGGATGAACTTTTTTATAATATACATTAAGAATATGGTCTCAATGTACTGCCTACCTTCAGTGGTAACATCAAGGTAATAATTAGTTAACTAAAAAGCAAGAAATAAGTAAAATTTTATAAAAAAGTAAAACCGACTTCAAAAAACCTACACTTAAAAGTAGAAAAATAATTACTAATTACCTACTTATTTATTAGGACGAATTATTAATATTTATGTAGGTATACCATGATTGATACTTTTGGAGTCGGTGCAGGCAAACTTTACATGTTTCATAATCTTGGCACCGACTCCAGAATTATCAATCATGGTATACCTACATAAATATTAATAATTCGTCCTAATAAATAAGTAGGTAATTAGTAATTATTTTTCTACTTTTTAGTGTAGGGTTTTTTGGAGTCGGTTTTTTTTTTTTATAAAACTTTACTTATGTTAGCTTTTTTTCGAATATAAATACAGGAAAAACAGCGAATTCTGTGCTTTGGAGCGCAATCTTGTTGATTCGTTTGAGAGAAGCGAGACGCCTAGGTGGCTCAAAGTTAGGTTGATACGACGCGACTTGTTTTTAATGTGGTTCCACCACCGGTCCAGAGATGGCGTTGTAACATCTCTTATCCCCCAGGAACGAAGAGATAGTGATGCCAGCAGAGCGAGTGGGGTTACAACCATATGACTAGTGAAACTCTAAAGTAGTTCCACCACCGGCCCAGAGATGGCGTTGTACTTACATCTCTCATCCCCCAGGAACGAAGAGATGGTGATGCCAGCAGAGCGAGTGGGTCCGGTTAGAGAGGCCTACTTATGGCGGGTACTACAGAGGCGCGGACGCACCGCCGCCGCCGCGTACCGCGCGCCCGCGCCGGCCCATCCGCACCACGCGAGATTGTTCACTGTTGTCTGCCCTTGTGCGGTGAGTGAGATAGATATAGATAGAGAAAGAAAAGAGAAAAGTTTTGTTTTAAAGAAAAAAATGAATGTCGCGGGAAACAGCTGGATAAGGGCAGCGCAGGAGTGGTTGTCGTGGAAAACCTTGGGCTCAACTTGGGCCTTTGACCAAGAGTGGACGTCCTTTAGTAGGAGGTAGGAGTATCCACTCCTGGTCAAAAATGCCCTCGATGGTTAAATGGCGCATGTGACAACAAGTCGAAACGGATATAAAAAAGTTTCAAATAATTTACATGTGCTCGCTCTCCTTTAGTCTGAGTTATCCGAAAAAAAAATCTGAGATACGCCTTTTTAACTATCAGCAGAATGCGAGAGAGAGAGAGTCTTCGTTTTAAACCAAAGAACGTCTACTCCTGGTCAAACGGTCAGGTAAAGCACAAGGATCTCCACAACAACTCCTCCTTCGACGCCTCATTCAGAAGTTTCCCACGACCTTCACTACTTATATCGTAAGCTCACTGAATGGGAGACCTACCTACACTACGAGTACATCGTCTGGTCTGAGGTCACTAATCGACAATTTTTGTGCTCCAACAGTCATTAATTCTGCGAGCTATCTAACTGAATTTATATGAATGATTTGTTGGATGCTTCCTGCTAAATAAAACACATTATTTCTCAGGTAACAGCCCTATCAGCGGCCTTCGAGCGCGCCGCGCCGCCCTCCCCCGAGGAAATCGAGTCCAACAACACGCGCTCAAGCGCCGCGCTACTAGCGCTGAGCGGGCTCGAGCGCTGCGCAGCGCTAGTAGCGCGGCAGCCGGCCGACGCGCTGACGGTGGACACTCTGCTGCTCACGCTGTGCAAGTTCACAGCGCTGCAGCCCGCTGTAGCCGCGCCGCAGCACCACTACCGCGCCATAGGTATGGAGACACTAGCGCCGCGCTACAGCGCTAGTAGCGCGGCAGCCGGCCGACGCGCTGACGGTGGACACTCTGCTGCTCACGCTGTGCAAGTTCACAGCGCTGCAGCCCGCTGTAGCCGCGCCGCAGCACCACTACCGCGCCATAGGTATGGAGACACTAGCGCCGCGCTACAGCGCTAGTAGCGCGGCAGCCGGCCGACGCGCTGACGGTGGACACTCTGCTGCTCACGCTGTGCAAGTTCACAGCGCTGCAGCCCGCTGTAGCCGCGCCGCAGCACCACTACCGCGCCATAGGTATGGAGACACTAGCGCCGCGCTACAGCGCTGAGCGGGCTCGAGCGTGAGCTAGAAATACTAGTGCCATGTCACTAGAGATTGCAATCCGGATTATTCGAAATTCGAAAATATCTGAAAAATCCGGATTTTGAGCCTATAAAAAAATCCGGATTTTGACTTTGAAATCCGGTTTTTTCGAATATTTTTACCCCAAAAATTTTATCATAAAATCATAAACCAAAATATCTATTTGATGCAACATGGATGCAAAACAAGCGAAGTTTTGATTGAACGCACCCGCACTTCGTCGCACAACACTCACACCTGCACTGTGCCTGCACAATGAAGCGTCATGCCGCATGCGTAAGTGAAGTCGCTAGTCGGCCAGTGAGTTTTATACGAGACGCTGATTCTGAAACACCATATCGCTGAGTTTTAAAGAGCAGCTAAATCGGCAAATATCCCTTGCAAGTGTAAGTCATCATCATCATCATCATCACTTCATCAGTCGACATCTCTCGAGCTTGGGTCTGATATTCAATGTGCCTCTTACCATTCGGTGATCGCTTCCTGTTTTGACCGAGTTGATGCAGTTGTACTAAAACGAAAAAAAATAATGCAAGGTTCAAATAATTTCGAAATTTGTAGCGCAAACCGAAAATAAGAGGAATAAATTCCATGCGCGAAAATAAAATAAAACGCTTTTCTTCAAATACTTACATCTTTTTGAAAAAAAAACTACGTTTTATTTAAATTAAATTGATGGTTTAAAAAATTTACCCAATATTCGAAAAATCCGGATAATCCGGATTTGTACGTAACACAAATCCGGAAAACCGGATTTAAAAAAAATCCGGATTTTGCAATCTCTACATGTCACTAACGCTAATACTGCTGGATCTCTAGCGGCAACATCAGCACGCTCACTGCGACACAAGCGCCGTGTTCCTAATGGCAACACTGGTGCGCCATGTCACTAGCGGCAACACTAGATGGCCATAAGTATGACATTAGCGCTACGTCACTAGTGCCATGTCAATGAGGGCTATCGTTTTAGTGCTCACCAGTTTGCGCCACTGTAGAGTAAGGTCCTGTCACTTGCTAGTAGCGAAGACAGTGGCACTAACTGGTGAGTGCTAAAGTTGTAGTAGGACTATCGCATTTGCACTCATCAAGATGGCGCCACTGTAGAGTAAGGTCCTGTCAATCGCCAGGGGTGCCAACTGTTAAGTATAAAAACGATAGCCCTCATTCAATATTACTAACAGCAATATTTTGTTTCCGTTGCTACTAGAGTTGTTCAGGTTAGCCTGACTATGGAAAGTGGCGCCAGATTAAATTCCTGATTCAAGTAAATTAATAAATTACACTCGACACAAACAAAAATAAACCTTAACTCCTTGCCACAGGTGTGACGCTGGGCCAGTCCAGCAAGGCACAGCTGGCTCTAAGACGCGCATGTGCGGTGGCAGCAAGACACGCTGACTGCGTGCGTGACGCGTGGAAGTACCTACTGGATATCGTCACTACACTGTTCGTGGGACGACTACTGCCTAAGGTAATGTTATTTTAGTTATTTAATCTGTAACAAAATAAGTATTGTCTATTACCACCAGCGCCACCTGGTTGTTCGTGTAGAAAGCTATTTTGAATTTAAGTCAGTCGTTGCCACGACATTACTGTGTTTTAATAGGTAATGCATTTGAACGTGGTTGAACATAGTCTTTTGAGTTGATTGTGCCTACCAGTGCTATCAGTGTTCAGTAACCACTTTATTCATGGGTAATGCAATTGCATTTTTGTTCATCATAGTTGAACATGGTCCTTCGAGCCGGATCTTGGTTGAGCCTTTACCAGTGGTGTTTTTTCATATTAACAAGGCTTCTGCTGGCATGTAAATACGTTTAGTGACTAAGGCTGAGTTGCATCACTTAACTTTAACGGTAAGTATAACGATAACATGTGCTTTTTGTATGGAGTTTGACAGATTTTTGACGTTTGTCAAAGTTAAAAAATATGGTGCAACCTAGCCTTAATTATAAGGGCTAGTTTGGATAAACAATCTTGTTTCTTTGCAGAGTATGGTGGAAGTGGAAGACTACCTAGCACCGAACGGGACAGTTTCGCTTCTGAGAGAAGCCGCGAGAGGCTCGGAGGCCGGCTTGCTGTCCAGCATTTATTCTTACATCGCACTGGGAGAATCAGGTAAATATGAGAATATTATAGATCGTTTCATCCACGAAGACGCGCCCCACCATTCTTCCGCTAATTGAGTGTTATCGGTACACGCTAAATTATCCATGATGCACACTACAATAATGACGCTCGGATTGCTCGGATCAAATTCCCCACACCCCGCGCTTTCCTCCACCAAGAATTGGTGGGACGCGTCTTCGTGGATGAAACGATCTATTGCCTGACCAGGAACATAAAAACCCTCGCCATGTTGCGGAAATCTAATGGTACTAATTTCTTTTAATGGCAACAATAACTAAAAACCTCATTGACATGTCACCTTGCATGTCAGTCTATTGCTGTCAAAGTGTAAACAAACTTTATTTTAAATGTGCGCAATTGATTTTGTGAATGAAATTGCTAAAATCTTTTTATAGTCGTGAAAGAAAAGTGGTTCACAATGTGTTAAAGTATTTGTAGAAGAGAAATACCAAGGGTTCGGACAATATTTTTATTGAATAATGTTTCCAACAAAGGTTGTCAAATTTTCATAAAATTAATTTATGAAAATATTAAATTAGCCCGTAATCCTTAATCCTGATAAATAAAGTTAGCCTATTAATTTAACACAGGTACGACTGTACTCAGTGTTGCACTATCAAATGCGATTGATGCGCCTCTATGCCAGGGGTTTTTATGTTCCTGGTCAGGCTATACCTATTATTATATTGAGATATTATTATGAAACTTCATGGTCATTATGAAAGATGCGAGCAAAAAAAGGCAAGATAAAATGATTCTTAATACTATTTTTTTTTCAGGTATTCGAACCCCAACGCCTCACGAAAAGAGTCTGATCGACATAGCAACAGACTGCGTGGCCAAATGCAACTTGCCCGGACTGCTGGTCACTGAAACCAAATTCTTACAACTCGAGAGCTTACAAGTAAGGAGTAGAAATTATTTTATTTATTCTTTTCACCGTATTCCTTTCAGATGTTTCACTCATAGATTCTGTAGAATGACATCTCAATTTCTTAATATGAACTTACCTATCTAATCCACGGACTTTTTTTATTCTTTTTAGAATTAATTACTAATAGTCCCGTTAAGCCCTCGTAGTAATCTAAACCACAAAAGTCCAGTGGCGTCGGGGTTCGAAGTTCGAGTCTATGTTTGAAACTGACGCCGTTGGGCTATTATCGGTTGTCATACCAAATAATAATAATAATAAATAAACAAACTTTATTGCCAAAATTGTTACGTAATTTGAGTTTAACAGCGGCTCTTGCACTAGGCTCGCAGGCCTGTATCGCAGCAGCCAGTGAGTGATTAATTTACTTTATACTGTGAAAAAGCTGCGGTTCTACTATGAATGATACAATAAAGTTTGAAGGTGTTATAAAATAAATTATTATTATTATTAGTAGTAGTCTAGTTTAGTTTTAGCATAATGTTCTTCTTTGTCAGGAACTAGTCCGAGCGATGGTGGTGGCGGGTACCCCGCCTGACGCTGAAAGCCTCCAGATGAATCCACCCTTGGAAGACGTCACCATTTTCTACTTAGAACTGCTGGAGCAAACGCTCATACAAAACAGGTAAATGGTTTGTTTAGTACACGAGTACTTACAGTTTGTCGTTTTGGCTGTGTTGCTACTGCCCTAGCTATGGTCACAAGCAGGGGGCTTAGTGTGAGTTTACATCAAAGTGTTCACTAGTGACTGCGCAGAAAAATGACATTAATAAATGTATGACGGATTGTACAGCGACCCTAGCGCATACTTTCAAGAACTAAAATCTTCATAGATATTTTTGACGCGCTCACTAGTGACGACGTTTGATGTAAACTCACAATAAGCCCTTAGAATGGTGGTTCGCGGGGTCGTCCAGGCTTGAAGAATTTCAATAATTTTCTTTAGCCTGTAATTCTTTATTTTTATTGTTTTATAGCATGCTTGCGATACTGCAGCTACCAAGCTATGAAGTCAAATATGCTTCAGATTTGTATGCTCTGTTAAATCATAATATGTCAATATCTTTCCTCACTATAGCTTCTTCTTTTACCTTATTTTTTCAGAGACCGCCTCCTCACAGTGTGGGACGAAGCCGGGCCGCACATCCGCCGCGTGGTCACGTGGTCGGCCTCCCGTTGCGGCTACACTCTCACGCGCACTCTCACCGCACTCCTGCGCAGCGCCGCGCGTCTGATGCGCTGCGACCATTGCGCCGCGCCTGTATTGCAGCATTTGAGGCTACTGCTGCAGCTGCCGCATAAGCCGTTACAGCAGCACACGCCTGCGGTAAATATTGTGGCTCGCCTCAAAGTTGTACTGTGGCTCGACCCACAGTTGGACTGTAGCTCGCCCCACAGTTGGACTGCAGCTCGCCCCACAGTTGGACTGCAGCTCGCCCCACAGTTGGACTGCAGCTCGCCCCACAGTTGGACTGTAGCTCGCCCCACAGTTGGACTGTAGCTCGCCCCACAGTTGGACTGTAGCTCGCCCCACAGTTGGACTGTAGCGCGCCCCCACAGTTGGACTGTAGCTCGCCCCACAGTTGGACTGCAGCTCGCCCCACAGCTGTACTAAAGTCCGCCCCTCAGTTGTATCACAACCGCTACTATTGTAGCGTTGAATGGCTCAAAAGCTACTGCTGTAGCATTCCACGTCTTATGTGCAGTAGGAGCGCCACATGGCGCACCATAAGCCATAGTATACGTTCATACGGTACTATTGTAGCGCCGCGCGTCTCATGCGCTGCGACCATTGCGCCGCGCCTGTATTGCAGCATTTGAGGCTACTGCTGCAACTGCCGCATAAACCGTTACAGCAGCACACGCCCGCGGTTAGTATTACCAGGCCAGTTCATCTCCGCGAGTTTGCATCGGAAACAAAACACGTGCGACTACATCTCCTGAGATATCTATTCGACAGGACAATCACGAGCGAGCACTGACGCACGCACGTGTATTCTTCACCCAGTAGGCGCAGTACCGACCACTGACGTTTGTCAACAAAATGGTGCTCGACTCTTGATACAAGCTAAATTACACCATAACGACATTGAGCATACATTTTTTTAAATACCTTCGCGAAGTAAACCTTCTGTACTTATTACTGTTCTGTGGTATTACTATAGACTCGCCCCACCGTTTTACTTCGGCACGCCCCACAGTTGGACTGTAGCCTCACCCCACAGCTTTAATAAAGTCTGCCCCTCAGCTGTACTATAACCGCTACTATTGTAGCGCCGAATGGCTCAAGAGCTACTGCTGTAGCGTATCGCGTGTTATGTGCAGTAGGAAAGGAACGGCGTTTGATTCATTACCGACGCGAGACTCATAAGTTACTGTCGGCACACCATGGCTCATATTTTACGCTATTTTTGTAGCGCCTTATGGCTAATATTTACCACCCTGTGGCTCATTAGCGCCTCACAGCTCATACACTACTACTGTAGGGCCGTATGGCTCATATTTAGCGCCGTATGTCTCATTAACGCCGCGCGGCTAAGACGTTACTATTTACCACCGCAAAGTACACCTCATGCATTACATGCACCATATAAGCACTGCGTGTCATGCATTACGGCAGACAATACTCTTGTAATCTTTTCTACTGATATTACCGACTGAGTCCATAAATAAACGTTACTCCTTCTCCCACAGATCTCCTGCGGTCTATACGACATAGTGAAGACATCAGCTCAAAACGTACACAGCGCGGATGAATGGCGCATACTGTTCGCGTTGCTATGCGCCGCCGGTGCCGGCGCCTGGCCCGTTGGAGTGCCGGCCGATGCTCAAAACACCAGTAAGTTCTAAGTACCATCTTTATCTCAAAGTTCCTAAATCTTCCCGTAGATGTCGTAAGATGACTAAGGAAGAAACACGGGAACATCATATCTCGCTAACTTGTTTGGCCAGAATCTGTCGCTGTAGTTGTGACGTTACAATTTAAATTAAAACACTTGTATCAGCTGTGCTTCGATGAGTAAATTACTTTGTGACGCCATACATTCGATTTAATTCCGTAACGCGTCGGAATGTGACCTTTTCATTTAGAAAAAGCCCAATTCCACATTTTTCCTGTATGTACTTGTAGTTTCATAGAATTTTATTGACTAACGATGTTTCAGCGTCGAGCCGATCAGAAGGCTCGGAAGATGAGAGTGAGCGACGACCCACTAGTGCCTCGTCGGAGAGCGAACTCTCGCAGTCGCCGCAGCAAGGGTGGATTCTGGTAAGTATACTGCGGATATGATTCGTTAAAGCATTCTTGTCCTCATTGTAATAGTTTTTAAAATGTTTTTCTTAATTAAAGATATAGATCGTTTCATCCACGAAGACGCGCCCCACCACTTTTTGGTCGATGGAATGTAATCCCTTCGTCGGAGATTTCAGTCACTGTACTTACAATATTCTGTGTTCGTGTAAGGCTGCCCTTCAGGGCTGCTTTATAGTTCGTTTTGTTTTATTTATTTCCATGTCCAACGTTGCCAATGAGGGCTATCGTTTTAGCGCTCACCAGTTAGCGCCACTGTAGAGTAAGGTCCTGCCACTTGCTAGTAGTGAAGACAGTGGCACCAACTGGTGAGCGCTAAAGTGGTAGGAGGACTATCGCATTTGCACTTATCAAGATGGCGCCACTGTAGAGTAAGGTCCTGTCAATCGCCAGGGGGTGCCAACTGTTAAGTGTAAAAACGATAGCCCTCATTATAAATAAACAGCATTTCGCTAATCCATCATGTTATTTTATTATAAAACAATGTGTTTCTATGGAGACGTCATCCATAGACATGACAGTATCCATGAGCGCACACGCACACTACAATAATGACGCTCGGGTTGCTCGGATTAAACTCCCCGCACCCCGCGCTTCCCTAGGACCAAAAAGTGGTGAGGCGCGTGAGGGCTATCGTTTTTATACTTAACAGTTGGCACCCCTGGCGATTGACAGGACCTTACTCTACAGTGGCGCCATCTTGATGAGTGCAAATGCGATAGTCCTCCTACCACTTTAGCGCTCACAAGTTGGCGCCACTGTCTTCGCTACTAGCAAGTGACAGGACCTTACTCTACAGTGGCGCTAACTGGTGAGCGCTAAAACGATAGCCGTCATTGCATCTCTTCCGTGGTTGTTGATGCACATTGCTGCCAATGCTGCCATCTTTTATAAAGAACCCCTCCCAGGTGAAGAACGAAGCCGCTCCCATGGTGGAAGGTTCCCCCGGCACTGGTTGGTGGGAGGACGAGCAGATTACCCTCCGCGGGCATCGAACAGCGGCCCTCGCGCGCTGTTGCGAGGCGCTGGCGTTGGTGGTGCGCGACGTGGCGCACGTCACGCCCTACAACTGCCGCGCCGCCGTGCGCGCTGTCAGGATCTTCGCCAGGGCGACGCTGCACGACGGTGAGTGATCCAGGGAACCCTCGACGTGGCTGGCGGGAGGACAGTCGCTGCTGCGAGGCGCTGGCGCTGTCAGGATCTTCGCCAGGGCGACGCTGCACGACGGTGAGTGATCCAGGGAACCCTCGACATGGCCGGTGGGAGGACAGTCGCTGTTGCGAGGCGCTGGCGCTGGTGGTGCGCGACGTGGCGCACGTCACGCCCTACAACTGCCGCGCCGCCGTGCGCGCTGTCAGGATCTTCGCCAGGGCGACGCTGCACGACGGTGAGTGATCCAGGGAACCCTCGACGTGGCTGGCGGGAGGACAGTCGCTGCTGCGAGGCGCTGGCGCTGTCAGGATCTTCGCCAGGGCGACGCTGCACGACGGTGAGTGATCCAGGGAACCCTCGACATGGCTGGTGGGAGGACAGTCGCTGCTGCGAGGCGCTGGCGCTGGTGGTGCGCGACGTGGCGCACGTCACGCCCTACAACTGCCGCGCCGCCGTGCGCGCTGTCAGGATCTTCGCCAGGGCGACGCTGCACGACGGTGAGTGATCCAGGGAACCCTCGACATGGCTGGTGGGAGGACAGTCGCTGCTGCGAGGCGCTGGCGCTGGTGGTGCGCGACGTGGCGCACGTCACGCCCTACAACTGCCGCGCCGCCGTGCGCGCTGTCAGGATCTTCGCCAGGGCGACGCTGCACGACGGTGAGTGATCCAGGGAACCCTCGACATGGCTGGTGGGAGGACAGTCGCTGCTGCGAGGCGCTGGCGCTGGTGGTGCGCGACGTGGCGCACGTCACGCCCTACAACTGCCGCGCCGCCGTGCGCGCTGTCAGGATCTTCGCCAGGGCGACGCTGCACGACGGTGAGTGATCCAGGGAACCCTCGACATGGCTGGTGGGAGGACAGTCGCTGCTGCGAGGCGCTGGCGCTGGTGGTGCGCGACGTGGCGCACGTCACGCCCTACAACTGCCGCGCCGCCGTGCGCGCTGTCAGGATCTTCGCCAGGGCGACGCTGCACGACGGTGAGTGATCCAGGGAACCCTCGACATGGCTGGTGGGAGGACAGTCGCTGCTGCGAGGCGCTGGCGCTGGTGGTGCGCGACGTGGCGCACGTCACGCCCTACAACTGCCGCGCCGCCGTGCGCGCTGTCAGGGTCTTCGCCAGGGCGACGCTGCACGACGGTGAGTGATCCAGGGAACCCTCCACATGGCTGGTGGGAGGACACAGTCAGATCGCGCTCCGCGGGCACCGCACCGAAGCACGATGCTTGAGTGATTCAGGGGAACCCCCGGCATTGGCTAGATCCCACTAACTTCCTTCACCTACAGGTAGATCTCCCTTCGGGGACATCGAACCTTATTAGGGCTATCCTGCACGATGGTGAGTGACCCAGGGGAATCCCGGCACTAGTCTGTCTTTTGTCGCTAAGGCTACGTTATCTGGTAGTGATCGATTCAGGGATCATAGCCACAAGAGACTAGATTCGGAGCCAAAATCAAAACAGGGTTCCTCAAACAGAGGTATGCGAACCATCTTGGTTCTGGGGTAAAGAGTACAAGACAAGATGAATCGATTTAATTTGCATTATGTTAGCAAAAAACCGTAATTTCCTAAATCACGTTGCATTTTCTACCAGTCAATCTTATACATGTCTAGACACAGAAAATAATTTGACATTTCGTCACAGACATTTAAGACCCACGCGGCTGTCAATATCATCAAACATTTAACACTAGTGTTTCCCCCAGCCAAGAAGAGCCAAATCCCACAACAGCTTTGTGTCAATAACATCAAATATAAACAATATTGTTCCCCCAGCCAAGAAGAGCCGCGACGGGCGCAAGCAGCGGGCCAGCTCGCGGCGGCGCGACGACTCCAGCGACGAGGAGATCGACACGCTCGACCAGTACCACCTCATCAGCATACAGGTACACAAATAACAATAATTGAAATAGATCAAGGCTGGTTTTAGAACCGCGATGACGCACACTGACTGTCATCAAGTCTTTCCACAACGACCGGCCCGCATCTAAAGTACGGCCAACGAGAAGCGATACCAAATGTAAACAAACCCAATTTCATTGTCATTTGGTATAGTAGGGGTAGGTTGCACCACCTATCTTTAACGGTAACTATGACGATAACCGGTGCTTTTTGTATGGAATTTGACAGATTTTTGACGTTTGTCAAAGTTAAAGTAAGATGGTGCAACCCAGCCTAAGGGTTTGACTTTGACATATTTTGGCGGGAGAACGAGACATTACGACAAATACACAAGATGTGAAGAGACAGAATAGATTGTCAATTCGAAAGTCGAATCGACCTTTTGTATCGCTTCTCGTTGGCCGTACTTTAGGCTTCCCGCGACTTTTATCAGACCGCCGCGGCGGTGCCACAAGGGAATTTTCAGCACTGCGGGCTATGTTGATTACTTTGGTTCTCCTATAGAATAACATTGATTCGATCATGCAGAAATAAGTGTGTGGACCAATGTCATCCATGCTATTCTAATCATCGGGTTCTATTCTACTCTTGCTATATCATTTACTTTAATAATTCCGAAATTTATTAAACAAAGACACTTTATTTATCGTGTTATATTTTTTTGTTGTAGTTACTGGACCTCATGCATACTCTACACAGCAGGACTGCGCAAATATTTAAGTGGTGGAGGGACGAGGCCGATCAAGGACAAAGTAAAATATATTTTTTTAATTTTTAATTTCTTTAATTGTTTTTTATTTATTTATAATTGTAAATAATTAATGTTTTAGATGCCGAAGAATACGACTTATGGGAAGTGGCTTGGATGCCACTTCTACAAGGTATTGCTGAATTCTGCACTGACAGACGGAAACAGGTATGAAGTAGTTTCGTATTTCATCACTTTATTTATTGTGAACTAGCTTTCCGCCCGCGACTTCGCGCGCGTTGACTACATTATCTACATATTTTACGGAACCCTATTTTTTTCCAAAATAAAATTTAGCCTATGTTACTCATGGATAATGTAGCTTTCGAATGGTGAAAGATTTTTTAAAAATATCAAATTTCTGACTTCACCATACCATTTATATGATCATGTTAACATGGGCTAGTCGGCTCATATACCCATTTACCTAACACCCTGTATAACAGGGGTGGCCAACTTGATTAGACATAAGATCTAGAAACCCTGGGTGATCTACCACTTACATCTTGAAATCTTAAATGAAATAGCATAGTTTAGTATACAATCATGTAGTATTTTTTGCCTTGCCATGATCGACTGGACTAATAGTCGCGATCGATCGGTTGGCCACTCCTCCTGGTCTATCGGCCGAATACTTAAACACTACTCAAATCTGTCACTCAGCTGACGGGCTCCTAAATTTAAGTATCCTTCAATTTTAAATGGTATTCTCAAACGCTCAACGGATTTGAAGCCGTGATCAGCTAAGCAGCTGTCAAATGTTTACATAATGGCAACATTTACCAAAAAAAGTATGTTTTCATTTACACAAATGATAACTTTACGTCTTTTATCCATTACACGCAGCATCGTTTGGTTATGTATTGTCTTTTATGGAAATATACTCGATCAACTTAATATAGAACAGTTTATTTTTAGTTTCTATTATATATAAATCTCGTTTTATCATATAAAAAAATTTATGCTTGCATTTTTATTTAATTAAAAAAATAATTTTAAATGTGATACTTTTTATTGTTGAAATCTATTAAGTGGCGATCGTGGACCGAAACGTAACCACAATTGACATTTATTATTGTTGACTGACAGAGCATCAAATTGACAAATCAACAACTCTTGGAAATGCTGCTATGCGATGTCCCCTTAATCCTCAGAAATAGGCATGTTTATGTAAAGCGATTTCATAGCAGCTATTTTGGTTGTTACTTCGTGCACATTTCGTGCACTATACGATGCAAGATACCGCGCAAGCACTCTCAAATTTAACAGCTGCTTAAGACGATTTGACAGTTGTTTGAGTAATGCTTAGCGTTGAATGGCGTTTCAGTATGCGAAAATTCATTTAAGTGGCGTTTGAGTGCAACTTAATTTGAGAGGTGCTTAAAAATTGAGAACTGCTCAGATATTGTTTTGAGTATGCGAAATGTAAGTTTAGGAGCTGCTTAACTATTTGAGAAGCCGTCAAATATTTAAATGGCGTTTCAGTATTCGGCCGTATAACTATTGTCTATGCCTCTTTGTAAATTAACACACGTTTTGTGTCGTGTTCAGGTGTCCAACAGTGCAATAGCCTACCTCCAAAGAGCGCTGTTAGTCCCAGGCCTATCGCCAGGGGCAGGCGGCGCGGGCGGTGCGGGTGGCGCGTGGGAGGCGTGCTTCCAAAGGGTCCTCTTTCCTCTGTTAGAGAGGCTGCCACGGCGGGCTCATATTGCAGCCAGGGCGAATACTATTATGTGCAAGGTACGTGGGTGATAGACAGATGTAAGGAGTAGTATACATGGTTAGAGGGCGCTTCTAGTCTTTAGTCTATGGACGGGTGTAAGAGACGCGGGCGGCGCTTGGGAGGCGTGCTTCTAACGAGTCCTCTTCCCACTATTGGAGAGGATACCACGGCGGGCGCATATTGCGGCTAGGGCAAATACTATTATGTGCAAGGTACGTGGACTCAATGCGAGCAATGTAACTTTGCTTTGTAAAGAAGGCGTTGCTAGTCCCTGGTCTGTCAATGACGCGGGCGCGGCCGCGCGCGGTGGGAGGCGTGATTCCAAAGAGTCCTCTTCCTTTTGTTAGAGAGGCTGCCACGGCGGGCTCATATTGCGGCTAGGGCGAACACTATTATGTGCAAGGTACGTGGACTCAAAATGGGGAAAGGGTCGTCTACCCATTGTTGGTGAGGTTACCACGGCGGGCTCATATTGCGGCTAGGGACACTATTATGTGCAAGGTATGTGGGCACAGTTTGGCGAATGTTAGGTACATTGCTAGAGGGCTCTGCTAGTCCTTGGTTGTTAATGGCGCGGGCGGCGCGTGGGAGGCGTGCTTCCAGAGAGTCCTCTTCCCATTGTTGGAGAAGCTGCCACGGCGGGCTCATATTGCGGCTAGGGCGAACACTATTATGTGCAAGGTAAGTGAAATCAGTAATGTGTAGTGTAGAGAGTGTTACTTTGGCCAGAGACCACTGGTTCCCTAGTTTGTCAATGACGCGGCCGCGCGCGGTGGGAGGCGTGCTTCCAACGAGTCCTCTTCCCATTGTTGGAGAGGTTGCCACGGCGGGCTCATATTGCGGCTAGAGCTAACACTATTATGTGCAAGGTATGTGGGAGATATGCAGTGTCAGACAACTTTTGCTTGTGGACGCTCATAGTGCCAGGTCTGTTGCTGGATATGGGGGGCGCGGGAAGCGTACTTCCAAAGAGTCCTCTTCCTTCTGCTAGAGAGGTGGCTTAGGTGAGGTCACATCGCAGCCAATGCTAATACTGTGGGCCGATGATTTGAAGTATGAGGATTGTTACTTTTGCTAGTGGGCGCTGCTAGTCCCTGGTCTGTCCTCTTCTCTCTGCTAGAGATGCTGTCGAGACACGCAAACTAGGCGACTAGGGCAAACACTAATATGTGCAATTTATGTGGGTGATATGCATTGTGAGGAACGTAACTTTGCTTGAGGGCGACGCCCTTCCTTCACGAGGCTGATTCCCGATTACCAAGGAGTTCCACATAACCTGTTGCAGCCCTCGTTGTGTATGCATAAAGAATTGCCTCGGTGAAATAATCCTCGTATTCGTGTGCGTCGGTATCTACAGGGTGTTGATTTCAATCCTCGCCATATTTAGGGAGTTGATTATGTAGCTTATACTGATCACGAAATTAAATTCGAAAAAAATAAATTAAAACGAACTTTAACTTTAGTTAGTCAAAGAAAAATACCTATTTACACTACCTACTTTACGTAGCCACGTAAAGTAGGTAGTGTAAATAGGTATTTTAAAGGAAGCCTCCTTCAGTAGGCTATCCGACATGAAAAGCAAGTGATCCGCGTAGCTCGATGGTGCCTCAGTGTAAACGTATTGCAGTATTGCGAGCCACAGTACAGTTGATGCCGCACGGAAAATATTCGCTAAAAATTCCACTTTTGTTTGTAATTTTGTGGATAGTACGTTTATAGAAGTCATAATAGATCACCTAAATAAATATGGCGAGGATTGAAATTTGAAATCAACATCCTGTATAATATGTCTTTGGCACTAACTATTATTTATTAATTTGCAGGTGTTCCTCCAACACCTATCAGCGTTGTCCCCGCGAGCCAGCTTCACGGCTCTCTGGCTGCGCGTCATCGACGTCCAAGCGTCGTTAGTGGCGGCGGGCGCGGACGACGCGCTGACCGAGGCCGCGCTGGAGTCGCTCAAGAATATGATCCTCGTCATGGACTCTGTGCGGGTGAGTGCGCTCCCGATAGCTGAAGCCGCGAGTAGTGCAGGCTGAGGGCTTAGTGTGAGTACATCAAACGTGGTCACTAGCGAGCGCGTTAAAAATATACAGGGTGGAAACGTTAAGTGATCTCACTCGATTATTTCTAAAATATACAAGATATCGAAAAACTGATTACTGATTCTGAAAGTGCTTCATAAGCTCTTTCAAACGGTACCAATAATAGGTTACAGAATAAACTGGATCTATCCGAAAATTCAATGTTTCCAGCTTCAAAATCAAAATGCGTTTGACGCAAACTCACACTACGCCCCCTGGTGACTCTAGGATCTGTATCAGAACCAGCTATACTTGATCCTTACCATCCAGTCAATGAGGGCTATCGTTTTAGCGCTCACCAGTTAGCGCCACTGTAGAGTAAGGTCCTGTCAATCGCCAGGGGTGCCAACTGTTAATATAAAAACGATAGCCCTCATTCCCCTTCATGAGGTCTAAGAGATATTTACAAGAGCTCTGATCGAAATCTTTACTTGACAAAACCATGTTGTTTCAGATTTTCAGTAATGGAGACAATTACAATGAACTATGGTATATCACCTGGGAGAAGATTGGAGAGTTCCTTCCTAATCTCAAAGAAGAACTATTCCCTCAAGGTTTGTACACAACACTATAAACCAAGTCGTATTATTATTACCAGAAGGCTTCTAAGGCTGAGACGCACCATGTTACTTTAAATCTACTATATAAAAATAAGTCGGGTTTTCCTCCCTGACGCTATAACTCCAGAACGCACGAACCGATTTCCACGGTTTTGCATTCGTTGGAAAGGTCTCGGGCTCCGTGAGGTTTATAGCAAAGAAAATTCGGGAAAAGGGGGTAAAACAGGATCCACGCGTACGAAGTCGCGGGCGGCCGCTAGTTTGACTATAAATACGTTATAATTACGGTCAAAGTTAGGTGGTGCAACTCAGCCTAAGGGATTGACTCACGGATTTGATTGTCCGCTGCCGGATCCGATTGCGCCATTCTATAGTTTGCTTTATTTGCAGTGAAAGACAACACCACAGCCAATGTACCAGCGCCACAACAGCCACTGCCATCGATGCCGACCCTCGTCCCAGTTCCAACCAGTACGCCTTCCACCTTAATACCTCCCCACCCCTTACTCCCCCCGCATAACCAAACATCCCCTCAGCACACATCGCCAGTGTTTGTGCCAACATTGGCGCCAACATCACCCGTGAACCTTGGCCAGTCGCCGCCAAAGTTGGCGCCAACGTTGGTCGCTCCGACCCCAGTTAGTGGAATGGTGCCGATACGGAATCAACTGTACGACCAGGCCGGGCTGACGTCATCAGTACTGTTGCAGCCGTTGAATGAGGTAGGCTGACTGGGTTTTGGGAAAGATACAGGGTGTAGAGGATAGGTTGGTATACATATTTTGTCCTAGTCCACATGTGAAGACTCCATAAGAACAAAAGTTAAAAGTTTTTATACAGGGTCTTAGGTAAATGGGTATATGAGCCGACACTAGCCCATGTTAACATGGGCATATAAATGGTATGATGAAGTCAGAAAATTGATATCTTCATTTGAATTATTTATATTTTCATACAAATCGGATTTTATAAAATTTATTTTGTATGAAAATTAAATGATGATATCAAATTTCTGACTTCACCNGATGAAGTCAGAAAATTGATATCTTCATTTGAATTATTTATATTTTCATACAAATCGGATTTTATAAAATTTATTTTGTATGAAAATTAAATGATGATATCAAATTTCTGACTTCACCATACCATTTATATGCCCATGTTAACATGGGCTAGTGTCGGCTCATATACCCATTTACCTAACACCCTGTATAGTCTTTTATTTTAATTTTTTTATTTTAATATTTGACTATATTTTGTAAGCACTATTTTTAATAGTCCATGCAAATAAAGGAATTTTGACTTTGACTTTAGTGTAATTCTGTACGAGTGGCATACATTACTTTTAATAACAATAACTTTACTTTCAATTATAAAACTCAGTGTTTTAAATTGCCAACCTATCTTTTACACCATGTATGCTTAGTCATGTCCTTGTGCAGTGACGCACACTTAGAAACATGATAATAAGGTTATAAAGATATTTAGTTTGTTTTACTAAATGTACTGATCGGTGTCTATTTTTTCCAGATGATATCGACACCGATTGGGATATCGATCCAATCGCAGATGCCGATCCTCTACCCGCAGACTGCGCCCGAGCCCCTTCAAACCCAGATCTCGCCCGAGCCAATCAAAATTGAACCCAACGCCGCCGTCACACCGCCCACTTTACTACAGCCCACCTACATAGAAAATATAGTCCCAGACAAAGATATAAATCAGAGCGAGCTATACGCAGAGTACTTGACCAACCCGTACAACGAAGCGAAAGATTTGTCCGCGAAAGAAGCGACTTTGTACGACCCCGAGAGCCAAACGATTGACCAGACTGTACCCGATTCGGATATCAGAAATCCTTTACTATCAATCCTGGACAAGCAGAAGGCGTTGAGCACGAACACCACCCCTATGCACACTAGAAATAAGACTCAGTTTGGATCGACGGACAACCTTAGGCCTGACTCAGGTATTTTCAATTTCTCTAGCTACTTTAGTTCGGTAAATGAGCGGGGGTCGGAGGTGTTTGACACCTTGATGTCGACTCAGGAAGGATAGCTACCGCCCGAGTGTGATATAGGCACGTGGCTATAAACTGTAGCATATTCAATTAAATTAGAATAACAAATTGTCAAATTAATGAAGTCCAGTTTTTATCTCTTTCTATTTAATCTTTCGTCTTTAATCTTTATATGAACTACATTTTACAGAATCACTGATGATTTCGTTCATGACTTTCGTTTTAAAAGTGTATTTACTTTATACCTGATACATAAGCTTCATAAGGCCACATTTAAAAACTGGACTTACATATTCATGAATCAGGATAGGAAATAATAAAGTGCCACAAATAAAAATATATCAGAATCAAAAATAGCAGTGCTATAACCGAAACTACTCGCAATTGTTCCTTTAAATCTGGCCCAGAGTATCTAATATTAGAATTATGAAAATACATATTAAGTTTCTTGTAATAATCATGTATTCATGGGACTACATTATCATAAGACAATCCATAGTCTTTTTTATTGATGGTAGATGGTTATCGTCTTTCTACAGAATAGATTTATGGTGATCAGCACATCTCTACCCACATAATCGTTGCAAAATCGCACCTTTTTTAAACACATAAGGACACCTTATTTAACTTGATATGTCCATGTAAACTTTGGTCTTTCATTTGCTAAAAAAATATTGGGCAAAGAGAGGGCCTTTCTTTATGTATCACTGCACCTCGATACCCTTTACTTAGGTACCATAGATAAGGTGCTTGTTCCTTCACTAAATCATTATAATGTTCAAAGTTGAATTCATATTAGTATTTATAAATTGGGATACGGTTGTTTTTGTATAAGTAACGTTTCCTATGAGTACTAGTTGACGATTGTGATGCACTTAGGCGAAGATAACTATGTTGCTTTATAAAGAACGCACATATATCCCATCAATCGTCATCCGTATTGAACTTTTAACATGCAGAAGTGTATAAAAATATGAATTTAAGTAACTGATAATAGCAGTTTTAATATCAATGGCAAACGTTCACTTTTAACACAAACTGTTGTAGTACAATCTCTGTTAATGGTGTGATAGTAAAACCCTTTTATTTAAAGGAAAAAGTTCCTCCATTTGGTAAAATGGAATCATCATTATAGAAAGTAAGAAAGAAAGAAAGAAACATTTATTGTCATTATCAGCTCCTGAAGTTGAGACAAAGATAATGACGATTTGATTTTATGAAAGCCTTAGCAAATTCTTAGGTTTCAAAGTTCTTTCGGTACGGATAGATGTGCGTTCATCTTTATAGTGTAACTCTTTTAATACTTACTTCACTTTTTTTGTCCAATAAGCGAGAAGGAGAATGCCCCATATTATTATGGCATTTCTTTCAGTTTCTTAACCAGTAAACTATTCCCTGCATACTTTGAGTAATATTCACTAGCAGGTTAATATTTGTCTATGTTTGGAAGGATGACCAGAGACAAATTAAAACAGTCTATGTTTTCATATTACTCAATGGATATTTATGTTGAGCATTCGAAGAGAGAAGCTATCGACCCACTGAGTAAGTAAGCACTGCTTGAATTGTTATCAAATATTGTTATGTAGTTTATTACACAATTCTAGTTTTCTCATTAAAGGTATATTCACATACGTATCTCTGGCACTCTGAGTTTCTATAGTGATTACATAGAGCACACGGTGTGAGACTATGTGAACACACCTTTACCAGCCTTTTAATGCAATATAAAGAGGGTGTCAAAACTTACAACACGGTTGAGTTAAATGCACACCCGGCGGCCGTGACGTCACATCGACGCTCTATTATGGACGGGGGGAGTCGCATTCCAGCGAGGTACGCAGCTAACTCGTACGGGTTATAAATAGTAGTTATTTGTTGTATGTAGTTTTGTATGTATGAATATTATAATGGGGATGTTGCCTGGGTCAAAAAGCAAGAGTTTTAATTAGTCCGTCAGTTAACTTATCAAAAAATACTCTACACGTATTTTTCACTTTTTCAAACTAATGAAAATTTAAAGAGATAAAGCGCCCCAAAGTTCATAAGAAGAGGCCCGTGACGTCAACGCTTGCTTAAAAATGCCGCACGTTGTGACGTCGTGCGCAACTTCAACGCACCATAACTATGTAATTATTTGTTAGATTGACAAATAAAAATATATGTGTCCAATATTTTTTGATATTAAACATTACGGACTAAAAAAATTTTTTTAGGCAACTAGCCTATTGAACTTGTATTGCTTTGTCATGCAAGTACGTACGATATAGCATGTGCTCTTGGACCATTTAAACTATAGTATAGGCGGTTGGGTGTTGTCTTATGAAATTAATTCTGACTCGATTTTGAGGTGTTAAACATTATTATTTTGGCAACTATTTACTCACAACATTTTTGGCACGTTGCAGGTTTGGGTTTAGTTACTAAAATATTGAGTCGTTTTAGTCATATTAGCACTTTGAGAGAACTTATTTTTATCTATTCGTTTCGTTATGTATTTATGTTGAAAGATAAAAAGAAAGATTTAAGTGGATAATCTCAAAATCGAGCCAGTTATGGACCTATGTAAATCACATAATATGATTTCTATTCCAATTATAAAATGGCATGGGATGTGATGATGTTTTATCACACACACACACACACAACAGCATATCAGACTATACATTTGTTTAAAAATAGCACCACTACCATTGTATATTTTCACCTTTGAATAAGACTTTTTTAGTAAAATTTTTAGATGCCTTGTTTATTGCATTACACTTTTATTATGAAATTAAAGTACCATTCTTATATGTTGTGGATTTGAAGGGCAATAATGAAATTCGGCCTATCCATGTTATGATAACTTAACTGTTTGATACTTTGCTAATATACATTCCACGCCATTCTTTACTTTCAATTATATTTATTCATTTAGTCGTACTATAAGTTAGTCCACTGTATCGTTAAGTTTCATATTTAATATTTTACTTGGTTAGCGAAATTTTCAGGGTCACTATATTTTTGGACTGCAAAAGATGTACATTATGTAATTATACTAGGACGTTTCTTTTTGTATAGAGAGATATATTACTAAACAATCAGTCTTATTGTACGTTTAACGGTTTAATAATAAAAACGTGTTTAACAAAACCCCTGTTTTATTCGGACGAGGGAATGAAACCAATGTTTTATAGAAAAATCAACAGTATATTAGAAATTTACATTATTTACACAGTATTTACACGAGAGCGCCTTCACAGAAGGCAAGGGACACGGTGCTTAATTTAAATACAGTCTGAGACGACACGACACAACACAACACGGCGCGGATCACACCCGCGACACGTGCAAGGGTCTCTTGTAGGGCGGGTGCGGCGCGCGCAGCAGCGGCGGCGCGCAGCACGGCGCCTTGCGCGGCGGGCACAGCGCGCGCGCCCACACGCGACCCGACTTGCGCGACCACGCCCACGCGCCCGCCGCCGCGCCGCACCACAGGCACAGGCACACCGACCACGCGCTCGTCACCGGCCCGCTCTCCACGGTGCCGGCTTCCAGCTCCGCCGGCAGCGTGATTCCCGAGTGCGCCGCTCGCAGCCGCGCCTCATAAACGCGAGCGACCGTCGCGCCGCCCGCCAGCGTCAGGTACAGCGCGCCCGCGGCGGCCGCGCGCGCCGCCAGCCGGCCCACGCGGCGCGCGCCCCGGCCGCCCAGCGCGCGCCGCACGCGCACGATGCCC